>NC_037670.1:116354794-116435934 GCF_003255815.1 Theropithecus gelada | reverse complement strand
AAACCCCCCCCCCCCCCCCCCCTGGGGGAAAAGGGGAACCCCCCTCAAAAAAAAAAAAAAAAAAAAAAAAAAAAAAGCAAACAATTCACGCCTGTAATCCCAGAACTTTGGGAGGCCAAGGTGGGCGGATCACGAGGTCAGGAGTTTGAGACCAGCCTGACCAACACGGTGAAATCCTGTCTCTACTAAAAACACAAAAAAAAAAGAAAAAGAAAAAGAAAAAGAAAAATTAGCTGGGTGTAGTGGTGCACACGTGTAATCCCAGTAACTCAGGAGGCTGAGGCAGGAGAATCGCTTGAACCCGGAAGGCAGAAGTTGCAGTGCGCAGAGATCGTGCCACTACACTCCAACCTGGGAGACAGAGCAAAATTCCATCTCAAAAAAAAAAAAAAAAACAACAACAACAACAAAAAAAACGCAAACAATTATCGGGCTTCAGTAAACAATTAATTTTTAGGTTAAAGGCAAACATTCTAAAATGAAATACAGTATTCCAATATTCCCACTTTTAAAACTTCACTACTTACCATCTTCAAATTAAACTGTATGTTTGAATCATGCAGAAGCTATAAAGATGGCTAGGTAACAAGCAGACAGTCTCTGACATTGCTGTTCACAATTCAGTACTCAGCCCATCAGGAATCTTGGGAAACAAGTCTTCCCCAATCTCTACCTTGTAACTTACAATGCATTTATCAAGGAAGATGTAATTAAAGCACTAAGTTTTAGTTAACAGATAACTCAATCATTAATTACTATCTAAGTGTTCATGATACAGCAAGAGATAGTATTCTATCCAAGTGTTCATTATATAGCAAGAGATAGCTAATGGAAACCCCACATCACAAGTAGAACTCATGCTTTGAGAATAAGTTAATGTATTTTAAACTGTCAGTGTATGTTTACTCAAAAGCATGTACATGATTAAAAGACATTCTGTTTCATTTTCCCCAATGTAAAAAACAATGCCTCTCCACAGGAATATTTGGAGGTATTTACTCCTTGACTTTCAAAATATTATCAAGTGTCTCCATTTTCGGCAGGGCACGGTGGCTCACACCTGTAATCCCAGCACTTTGGGAGGCCAAGGCGGGTGAATCACCTGAGGTCAGAAATTCAAGGCCAGCCTGGGCAACACGGTGAAACTCCGCCTCTACTAAAAATATAAAAATTAGCTGGTGTAGTGGCACCCGCCTGTAAACCCAGTGGCACATGCCTGTAAACCCAGTCACTTGGGAAGCTGAGGCACAAGAATCGCTTGGACCCGGGAATTGAAGGTTGTAGTGAGCCGAGATTGTACCACTGCACTCCAGCAAAAAACGTATCTATTTTTTTTCAAATGTACCAGATCATTTACACCATAATGTAGAATAATTTTCTTCTGATTCACCTACATGTACCTTTGGACATCTGTTATAAGCTGTTCTGGGGAATAAACTTCAATATATGTAAATCATTAACCAAAAGATTCCCCAGTGTGAGTTAAGAATAGAGTGACTATATTTATTCTGGGATGTTTTATTTTATTGTTCAGAATCAGATGTTGAGTTAAAAAAATTCCTTTTGGCTGCTTTCATTATCATGTCATGTCTGAAAACATCCAGGAAACAAATTAAGAATTATAAGCCATTGAAAATAATTATTCTCTCTCTCTAATATTTTTTTTTTTTTTTTGGTGGGGGACAGTGTTCTGCTCTTTCCCCCAGGCTGGAGTGCAGTGATGTGATCACAGCTCACTGCAGCTTTGAACTCCTGGGCTCAAGCGATCCTCTCACATCAGCCTCCCAAGTAGCTAGGACTGTAGGTATGTGCCACCACACCTGGCACATATATATTACAGAAAATAATGATTCTTAATTCAACTACATTTTAAAAGGCTACTTTAAACTCCTCTAATTTCCTTATATATTAATATGATATTCTATATTGATCAATGTCTACTGTAGGCTTAACCCTAACTTTTGCATACCTTATGCAGCCAATTCTTTTCTTAAAAAATCTACACATATCCTCCTAAAAACTAACAAGAGTATTGTTCTCCTCAAAATTTCTATGATGATAATGCAAAATTTTAAACATTTCTACAACTTGATGAATATAGAAAAGCTTAACAATAGTAAGTAGAATGTCTAATTACCTGGTCATCTCTTCCTCCAGATTGATGAAGGGCCCTGTATCAGTGATATTACCTAGACCACCACAAAACAAACACATACCATTTATGTCTCTTTAGTCTCCATTAAAAATAAACATGTAAAAATGAATCAAACTCATTTCACTTAATGATTTACACAAAAATACGTCAAGCTGACTCAGTTTTAATTGTGTGTAAGCATTATGGCATTCATTCAAATATTTCTCTGCTGACTGTGTGCAACCACATATACGCTAATTCAATGATGTTTATTTGCAAGAAGAAACCCACATTTGGTAAGAGGTAGTCTGTCAGCAGAAATATCAGTGTTCTTGAATTAAAATATTTTTTGGAATATCACTCCAAGATCCCATAAAAGAAAAATCTCTTGTCCTGATAAATGCCATTGCACACTAAGGTACATATTTAAAATCTAACACTGCATTTTTCCAGTTTTATTCTTATTTAAAAATATCAAATACAAAGAACAGTGTAATAAACGTCAGTGAGCTCATCACCCAATATTAGCAAATGCTAACATTTTTGAGACAAAAAGTACACTATAAAAGTATTTCATAACTTTACCCCTAACACACAGACACACACACACACAAGCACTGTTCAACATTTTGGTGTGTACATTTTCAGATTTTCTTTTATGTATGCATGTAGATACACACAAATTCACACTTATTTTCTAACAATGGAGTCATAGTTCACATTCAGTGACCAAATTTTTTCCTATCAGTATATAAATGTGTATATCTATTTTTTTCAATGTTGCAACTATTTCACTTGTTTCCAATATTTTACTGTTACAAGCAATGCTGTGTTAAACATACTTATACACATATGTTATAAATGTACAAAGAGTAAATATTTTCTAGGAATTATCACAATTGAGACTGCAAAAAGTTATGTTAAAATGAAAGGACCTGTTTCAGATGAGTCTGATTTCGACAGGTATGGAAAAGAGGGGAAAAAAATATTTCTAGCAAGGTGAACAATATAGACAAAAGTCAACGGCAAGTTTGAAGAATGCGTAAGTCTGTTTTTGACAGGGGGAGGAAGTATGTTGTGTGGATGGAGGAAGGTGGTTATGTAGCTGGAAAGATAATCTGGGTCCTGCAGGTATGGTGCAAGAAAACAGACCAGCAGTCATTTGACAGCTTTGAGCAAAATAGGATATAATTAGAAGTATGTTTTATGAGAGTTTAGCCACCAGCAATGTATACGATTAACTGGAATGTGGAGAGACTAAGAGACTTGAGCTACTATAACTATGTAGGGAAAGAGAGTATAAATGAGAATAGAAAAGAAAGCACATACTTACAAGATTTATAGAGCAAGAAGTTACAGGACTTAGCAACTGATAGAAGTAGAGAGAATAAAAATTTTTAAAAATTATCAAAACAGCAAGCCTAAGCATTTGGAGAATGCTAGTGTCATGGTGGGAAATAAGAATTCAGCAAAAAGACCTGCTCTGGTCAGAGGAGAGATTATTAGTTTGGTCTTGAACATTTTTGTTTTGCAGTGCCTGGCACATTCAATTGCAGATGTCCAATAAGTATTCAGACTGTAACTTTCCAGTTTTAGAGAGTTCAGATCTAAAGATTCAAGATTCATGTGCTGGAGGCCATAGCTAAATCCATTTCTCCTTACCCATAAGGACAGGCCAGCAGATAAGGAGAAAACAGCAGGCCAAGCACAGAATCCTGGAGAAAACTCCATTAAAGGGTAAGACAGAAAGTAAGGAAGAAACAAAGAGATGCAGAAGCATAGCAAAACATGCAAGAGGTATTCTTGACTGCTTTGCCTTATGTCAATACAACAATAAACATTTTCAGATTGAATTTTTATTTAAATCAGTTGTGAGATGTCTTCTGCTCCACATTTTCAAAAATGAAACAGGACACTGAATAGTCAGGTGAGGATTTTTCTCCAAATCAATCTTGGGAAACCTTACATTATCTATCTTCTCTATTTACCAGGAAATGTCTCTATATAGTATTAATTGTTGCCAGTATGTCACTACCAAATCAAGACCATTTTCCAAGTCTAACTAAATATCTGTTTTCTACTCATTGCTTTTACCAGTTTTCTCAATTCTCAAGATAAGAAACCAAGATAATTTAAACAAATGTTCTTCAGCAATGATGTCTTCTAAGTCTACAGTCATTTCTAAATAGCTCAAAAAGTAAACAACTTTGTTCAAGGTCAAAATTGCCTCCTTTATGTTTGTATGTCCAATTACACCATACCTATAGCTTCAACCATCAAAATACATAGAAAGCAAGTCTAGCACCAAGTTCCTTTTATTTGTGCTTCGCCTGTCAAATTGTACCAGTCAAAATAAAAATCAGGCATTCAACAAAGAAGTATAAATACTTCTATTATAAAGACACATGCATGCGTATGTTCATTGTAGCACTATTCACAATAGCAAAGACACGGAATCAACCTAAATGCCAATCAATGACAGACTGGATAAAGAAAATGTGGTACATAGATGCCATGGAATACTCTGCAGCCATAAAAAAGAATGAGATCATGCCCTTTGTAGGGACATGGATGAAGCTGGAGGCCATTATCCTTAGCAATCTAACACAGGAAGAGAAAACCAAATACCATGTTCTCACTTATAAGTAGGAGTTAAATGATGAGAACACATGGACACACAGAGGGGAACAACACACACTGGAGCCTTTTGGAGTGTGGAGGGTGGGGGAGGGAGAGAATCAGGAAAAAAAACTAGTAGGTACTAGGCTTAATACCTGGGTGATGAAGTAATCTGTACAAAAAAAACCCAAAAAACAAAACAAAAAAAACCCATGACACACGTTTACCTATGTAACTATATTAGTCTGTTAGTATGCTGCTAATAAAAACATACCTGAGACTGGGTAATTTATAAAGAAAAAGAGGTTTTATGGACTCACAGTTCCACATGGCTGGGGAGGCCTCACAATCATGGCAGAAGGCAAAGGAGGGGCAAAAGCATGTCTTACATGGTGACAGTCAAGAGGGCACATGCAGGGGAACTCCCATTAATAAAACCATCATCCTTTATGCAGTGGACTGTCATTGAAGGTTATCACCAGTGTGTAGGAGCTTATTACCCTGGTTCTTTTACTTCTACCACTCTGATGCTTCTCCCTTAGTCTCAGTATTGACCCCTATGTTCTCCCTCTTTCCTATACACGGGTGTTTCCCAGAACTCTATGCAGGCTCCAGGCTGACCTCAGCAACTTTCACAGCTTCAGTGACTCCAAAATCTATCTAGCACTATTCAAATCCTCTCTCTCTTCACAGTTAATGCTCTGGTTCAAGTCCTCATCATTTCTTACTTCTCCTGAAACAAGACTACTATAACTAATCTTTCCGCCCCAGTTAGGTCTTCAGATTGTCCCCAGATTTTATATTTGAAAGCAAAAATATAATCATAGTGCTTCCATTGATAACCTTCAATAACAGTCCACTACATAAAGTATAAAGATCAAGATCCAAGGTACATCACATTAGTTCCTTTGCGATTTTGCCACAATATACACATGAAAGAAAATATGTCTGAAGCACCAACAATGATTACCAGATATTTTCTTTATCCCCACACCTATCTCCTCATTTCAGAAGCTAGATCACTGTGCAGTCACTGTCTTCAGAGAGGGCTGCTGCTGCATTAAAAATATATATATATGTACTGTGTAGGTTTCTTCTTGGCTTTTATATTCCCAAAGCCTATGCCTTTGAGGGTTGAAGAGGAAACTGAGCATGACAGAATATTTTGTTTAAATTTTATGAGATTAAGCTCCACCCTTTAGATTGAAAAAATATTTTCCACATGCTGAGAAAATAAGCAGTTGAGAATTGCTGACTACATAGGCACTGGAGGGTCCAGGAAAAAGAAACCTGCCTCCTGCCACCTAAGCAGACCCTAGAGCAAGACCTCAGAAAAGGAAATGTGTAGTGAGTTGAAGGGATGGCTTTAGAACAGCTTCCGAGAGTCTCCTTGGACCTAGAGAGATATGGAAGGAGCAGAATGACATCAAAGCTTTTAAGAGAGGAGGATGAGAAAGCTTGACCGAATGCCTGTGTAGACGATGATGCTGAACAACACTCGGCCTTCTCACTCATCTGAAACTATGTTGGCCTCCAAGACACACCCCAGGGAAAGGTGAGGCCTACCCCAAAACAACTGAGATTGGGTTTTTACCACATTTACTGAAGAGGGACTCAAAATGGAAATTATGTTATATAAAATAAAAGTTATGATTTTAGCACACTTGGATTCTGGAATAATAGTTACATTTGCTACATCCCTTTCTAGCCTCAACTCACTTCACTCCCTCAACCCCATCTTCACCAGCTTTCCCCACTTCTGTGTAGCCTGGCTGTAAGCACACCAAAGGGTTTATTATTCCCTAACTATCCTATTTGCTTCCTTCAAGGCTTTATCCATTCTGCTTTCTCTAACTGGAATGCCTTTACCAAAATTTTTCTTCTGGAATGTACTCTCCCTCCGTGAATAAACTAAAGTATTACATCGTCTTACCCCTAGCAGAGTGATTCATCTTGCAATAGAACTCCACAGTAATTGACAGTGATTCAACTTACTAAGTCATACAAAAATAGAAGTATGACTATTTACATCTATCTGCTCCTCCCACTCCCACTGGTGTGAGGTCATAGAAAACCGAACTATATCTAGTTTATCTTTATATTTCCAGTGCCCAACCTGTTGCACTGCCATAACTTAGCCTATTCAAAAAATTTACAAGTGGTTTCACAGAGCTACATATATACACACACTATATATGGGTGAGTGTGCATAAGTATATATATTATTTTATATATATAATACAATTATATATAAGAATATATATACACACACACTTTTACACACATATATAAAAGTATTAATCTCATGTGTATTTAAGAATTAAAAGAGTTACTGCATGTAAAGCTCTAAGAACAGGACCCAGCACATAGTAAATGCTCAATGAGGGTTGGCTTTAGTTATTGCTAACAGTTGAGTTCTTCCTCAAGGCTTGGGGCTCGCATTCCTTTTACTTTTCTCCATATCCTATCCCAGAGGATTTAACATTGCATTCAACTTAAATAAAGCCAAGTTGATAGTCCTGGATTTTTTAGTTTTATTTTTTAAATGTATTTAATCTTAATTTTTACTTATTTTTAATTTTTTTTTTTAGAGATAAAAACCAAAATATTTATTTCTTACTGCAAATCACAGTATCACAGGTATAAGTGGTAAACATAAATGGACACAGAAAAAATTTGTGAGATTTTTAAAATCTGAAATTTTCAGCTTTTATGTGAAGCTGCATCACATGAAAGCTTTCTGCTGTAACATATTGACAGATTCTAACATAGCCAACTCTAATGAGTCTCAAAATATGAAATTATGCCACTAAATTTATAAAGACTTCAGTGAGGAAGATAGTTTACTAGAGAGGCAAAGGAAGGAACACTGCCAAAGGAGCTTAGCTCTTGGTTGTGTATGAAAGTTGTTGTCCTGGGGAGCCAATGGGAGAATACAGTTTTCTGTGCTGGGAAGAAAATATAAAAGAGGAGAAAAAAGCAGTTATTTTTAATTTGAGTGGCACATAGTAGATGTATATATTTACAGGGTGTATGAGATATTTTGACATAGGCATACAATGGATAATAATCGCATTAGGGTAAATGGGGTATCTATCACCTCAAAAATTTATCCTTTCTTTGTGTTACAAACAATCCAGTTATACCTTTTTAGTTATTTTTAAATGTGCAATAAACTGTTGTTGACTGTAGTCACCCTGTTGTGTAATCAAATACTAGATGATATTCATTCTATCTAACTATATATTTTTGTATCCATTAACCATCTCCACTTCTACCTCTGCCACCCCACTACACTTTCCGGCCTCCGGTAAATGTCATTCTACTGTCTATCTCCATAAGTCCAATTGTTTTCATTTTTTAGCTCCCACAAATATGAGAGAAACGTGAAGTTTGTCTTTCTGTGCCTGGCTTATTTCACTTAATATAATCTCCTCCAGTTGCATTTT
The DNA here is from genome assembly GCF_003255815.1 of Theropithecus gelada. NCBI lineage: Eukaryota > Metazoa > Chordata > Mammalia > Primates > Cercopithecidae > Theropithecus > Theropithecus gelada. The sequence goes on along the minus strand of NC_037670.1, from coordinate 116,427,732 downwards.
TGTTGTTGCAAATGACAGGATCTCATTTTTTTACAGATGAATAGTACTCCATTGTGTATATGCATCACAATTTCTTCATCCATTTACTTGCTGATGGACACTTAGGTTGCTCCCAAATCCTGGCTATTGTGAATAGTGATGCAATAAACATGGGAGTGCAGGTTTCGATATACTGGTTTCCTTTCTTTTGAGTATTTCCCCAGCAGAGGGATAGTTATGGATCATATGGTAGTTAAATTTTCCATTTTTTGAAGAACCCCCATACTGTTCTCCATCATGGTTGTACTAATTTACATTCTCAACTGTGTACAAGGGTTTTCTTTTCTCCACATCCTTGCCAGCATTTGTTATTGCCTATCTTTGGATAAAAGCCATTTTAACTGGGGTGAAATGATATCGCACTGTAGTTTTGACTTGCATTTCTCTGATGATGATCAATGATGTTGAGCATATTTTCATATACCTGTTTACCATTTGTATAGCTTCTTTTGAGAAATGTCTATTCAGATCTTTTGCCCATTTGTTAATTGGAGTTTTTTCTTATTGAGTTGTTTGAGTTCCTCATATATTCTAGTTATTAATCTGATGTCAGATGGATAGCTTGCAAATACTTTCTCCCATTCTGCAGGTTGTCTCTTCACTTTGCTGACTGTTTCCTCTGCAGTCCAGAAGGTTTTTAACTTGATGTGATCCCATTTGTCCATTTTTGTTTTGGTTCCCTGTGCTTGTAGGGGTATCACTCAAGAAATCTTTGCCCAATCTAATGTCCCAGAGAGTTTCTCCAATGTCTTCTTTTAGTAGTTTCATAGTTTCAGGTCATAGATTTAAGTCTTTAATCCATATTGATTTTATTTTTGTATATGATGAGAGAAAGGGATTTAGTTTCATTTTTCTGCATATGGATATCCAGTTTTCCCACCATCATTTTTTTGAAGAGACAGTCTTTTCCCCAATATACATTCTCAGAAACTTCATTGAAAATGAGTTCACTATAGATTTATGGATTTACGTCTGCATTCTCTATTCTGTTCCATTGGTCTATGTGTCTCTTTTCTTTGTACCATGGTGTTTTGGTTACTAGCTCTGTAGTATAATTTGAAGTCAGGTACTGTGATTTCCCCAGTTTTGTTCTTTTTGCTCAGGATAGCTTTGGCTATTCTGGTTTTTTGGGGGGTTCCATGTAAATTTTAGGATTCTTTTTTCCATTTCCGTGAAGAATGTCACTGGTATTTTGATAGCGATTGCGCTGTCTGTAGATTGCTTTGGTAGTACTGATATTTTAAAAATATCCATTCTTCCAATCCACGAACATGGAGTATCTTTCCATTTTTGGTGTCCTCTTCAATTTTTTGCATCAATCTTTTACAGTTTTCATTGTAGAGATCTATTTCTTTAGTAAAATTTATTCCTAGGTATTTATTTCATTTGTAGCAATAGTAAATGAGATTACTTTCTTGATTACCTTTTCAGATTGTTTGCTGTCACCATATAGAAATGCTACTGATTGTTGTATGTTGATTTTGTATCTTGCAACTTTACTAAATTTATTTATCACTCCTAATAGTTTTTTGGTGGAGTCTTTAGGTTTTTCCAAATATAAGATTGTATCATCTGCCAACAGGGATAATTTGACTTCTTCCTGGCCAATTCAGATGCCTTTTTTTCTTTCTCTTGTCTGCCCTCACTAGGACTTTCAGTATTATGTTGAATAACTAGTGAAAGTGAGCATCCTTGTCTTGTTCCAGATCTTGAAGGAAAGGCTTTCAGTTTTTCCTCATTTAGTATGATACTAGCTGTGGGTCTGTTGTATGTGGCTTTTATTTTGTTTATGAATGTTCCTTCTATACCCAGTTTTTAAAAGTTTTTATCATGAAGGGTTGTTGAATTTATCAAAGGCCTTTTCATCATCAACTGCAATGATCATATATTTTATATCCTTCATTCTGTTGATATGATACATCACATTGATTAGTTTGCATATGTTGAATAATCCTTGCATCCCTGGGATAAATCCCATTTGGTCTTGAACAACATTTTAAAGTGTTGTTGAATTAGGTTTGCTAGTATTTTTGTAGAGGATTTTTGCATCAATGTTAATCAGGGATATCGGTCTATAATTTTCTTCTTTTTTTTATTTGTCTTTGGTTTTGGCATCAGAGTAAGACTGGCCTCATGGGATGCATTTGGAAGTATCCCCTCCTCCTCTGTTTTTCAGAATAGTTTGAGTGGTATTGGTATTAGTTTTTCTTCAAATGTCTGGTAAAATTCAGCAGTAAAGCTGTTAGGTCCTGGGCTTTTCTTTATTGGGAGATTTTAAAATTACAGCTTAAATTTCATTACTCATTATTGGTCTGTTCAGATTTCTGATTTCTTCATTGTTTAAACTTGGTAGTTTGTATGTGTCTAGGAATTTATCCATTTCTTCTACGTTTTCCAATGTATTGGCAAATACTTGCTCATAGTAGCCACTAATGATTTCTGTGGTATCAATGATAACATCTCCTTTTTCATTTGATTTTGAGTCTTCTCTTTTTTTCCTAGTCAGGTTAAAAGTTTGTCGATTTTGTTTATCATTGCATTTCAAAAAAACAACTTCTCATTTCATTGACTTTTTGGTGTTGTTTTCTTGATTTCAATTTCACTTATTTCTGCTCAAATCTTTATTATTCCCTTTTTTCTACTAATTTTGGGTTTGGTATACTCTTGCTTTTCTAGTCCTTTAAATTCCATCAGTAGGTTGTGGTTGTTTATTTGAAACTTTTCTACTTTTTCAATGTAGGCATTTATTGCTATAAACTTTCCTCTTAGTACTGCTTTTGCTGAATCCCATAGGTTTTGGTATGTTGTGTTTCCATTTTCATTTGGTTCAAGAAATTTTTCAACTTTCTTTTTAATTTATTTATGGTCATTAGGAACAGATTGTTTAATTTTCATGTGTCTATATAAATATCCTCTTATTAATTTCTAGTTTTATTCTATTGTGCTCAGATAAGATACTTGATATTATTTCAATTTTTTGAAATTTTTAAGACATATTTTGTGACCTAACATATGGTCTGTCCTTGAGAATGATCCATGTGCTCAGCAAAAGAATGTGTATTCTGCAGCTATTGGATAAAATGTTCTGTACATACCTATTAGGTCTATTTGGTCCATATTGCAGATTAAGTCTAATGTTTCTTTGTTAATTTTCTGTCTGAAAAGTCTGTTAAATGCTGACGGTGGGGTGTTGAAGTCTCCATGTATTATTGTATTAGGATCTATCTCTCTCTTTAGCTCAAATGATATTTGCTTTATATATTTGGAACTCCAGTTTTGAATGTATACTTATTTACAATTGTTGCACCTTCTTGCTGAATTGATCCCTTTATGATTACATAATGATCTCCTTTGTCTCTTTCTGTAGTTTTTGTACTGAAGTCTATTTTGTCTGATGTAAGTACAGCTACTCCTGCTTTTTTTGTTTGTTTTCATTGGTATGGAATAACTTTTTCCATCCCTTAAATTTTAGTCTATGTGTAAACTCATGAGTAACAGTTAAGTCCCCAGAAAAACAATTATAACACTGTAACTGGTGTGTGAAGTACTCATATCCACTCACATCAGATCTGGGCCAGATCTGGAGTGAAAACTCGCTGGTAATAGTAAGTACCCAGAAAAACACAGAAATTATAACACTGTAATTGTGGTGTGTAAACTATTCATATCTGGAATAGAAAAACTAAAAGATGAACCTACCAAAAATAATAACTACAAGAACTTTTATGGATCGTAGTGTGCTTCTTTATAGGTGAAGTATGTTTCTTGTAGGCAACAGATAGTTGGGTCTTGTTTTTTTATCCATTCAGCCACTCTATGTCTTTTGATTGGAGAGTTTAGTCCATTTAGATTCAACGTTATTATTGATAAGTGAAGACTTACTCCTGCCATTTTGTTTGTTGTTTTTTGTGGTCTTCTCTTCCTTCTTTCCTTCCTTCTCATCTTCCTTTTAGTGAAGGTGATTTTCTCTGGTGGTATGTTTTAATGTCTGCTTTTAATCTTTTAGGTATCTGCTGTATGTTATCTTATTTGAGGTTACCATCAGGTATGCAAATGATATCATACAACGCATTTTTAAACTGATGGCAACCTAATGCTGATCATATGCACAAACAAGCAAAGGGAAAACTAATACAAACTCTATACTTTAACTTCATCTCCCTACTTTTTATATCTGTATCTGTTTATATCTTACTAGACTGTGTCTTGAATAGTTATTGTAGTTATTATTTTTGACAGGTTCATGTTTTAGCCTTTCTACTCAAGATGTGAGTAGTTTATACACCACAATTACAGTGTTGTAATAGTCTGTGTTTTTTTATGTACTTACTATAACCAGTGAGTTTTGTACCTTCAGATGATTTCTTATTGCTCATTAACATTCTTTTCTTTCGGATTAAAAACTCCCTTTAGCATTTCTTGTCTAGACAGGTCTGGTGTTGAATATATCCCTCAGCTTTTGTTCATCTAGAAAAGTCTTTATTTCTTCTTCATATTTGAAGGATATTTTCACTGTATATACTATTTTAGGAAAAAAAGTGCTTTTCTTTCAGCACTTTAAACATGTCATGCCACTCTCTTCAGATCTGTAAAGTTTCCACTGAGAAGTCTGCTTCCAGACATATTGGAGCTCCTTTGTATGTTATTTGTTCCTTTTCTCTTGCTCCTTTTAGGATCAGTTCTTTATCCTTGACTTTTGGGAGTTTGTTAAATGTCTTGAAGTAGTCTTATTTGAGTTAAATCTGCTTGGTGTTCTACAACATTCTTATACTTGAATATTGATATCTTTCTTTAGGTTTGGGAAGTTCTCTGTTATTATCCCTTTAAATAAACTTTCTACCCTAATCTGTCTACCTCCTCTTTAAGGCCAATAACTCTTTGATTTACCCTTTTAAGGCTATTTTGTAGGTCTTGTGGTCATGCTTCATTCTTTTTTATTCTTTTTTCTTTTGTCTCCTCTGAGTGTGTGTATTTCAAATAGTCTGTCTTCAAGCCCACTAATTCTTTCTTCTGCTTGATCAATTTAGCTATTAAGAGACTGTGATTCATTCTTCAGTACGTGCTGCTGGTGGAGGAGGGCAAGAGTGGTGCAGGCAATTCAAGACTCTCTTTCCTACCTTCTTCAGTGCCTCTTTCCTCAGTATGATGCTAAAACCAAATAGTGTGGTCACTCACCTGGTTTTTGGTTCTTATGAAGGTGCTTTGTTTTGTGAATAGTTGTTCAATTTGGTGTTCCTGTAGGAATGGGGGCGGGGGCGATGATTTCTGGAGGCTTTTGTTTGGTTATCTTGTTCCACCTCCTCCTAACATAATATATTTTTTTAATCTTTTAACTTTTATTAGAGACAAAGTCTCACTATTTTGCCCAGACTAGCCTTGAACTTCTGACCTCAAGTGATCCTCCCACCTCAGCCTCTCCAGTAGCTGGGACTTCAGGTACACACTACCACACCCAGCTTCTAGTCCTATTCTTTATGCCAAGATTTAGTGTCATTTTTTCTACTGCCTGGATGTCATTTTACATGTGCCTCACCTGCCATCTTCACCACAACACATTTAAAACCACAATCACCTTTATCTAGGATCATTTCCAGACAGTGGCCAGTCTCATAAGGAAGATGAGAATTCACAGAATACTACAGAAATTCATCAGTGATTAAGCTTTGTTTACAAAAAAAGTGGTATGACAAAACCAGAGAGTTTCCTAGGCTCCAGTCATCAGAGATTTTAAGGCAAAGGCTGCACATATTCTATAATTAAACCAGAGATAGATGGGAGTAGCTGTCAGGAAATCTGGTCCATAGTAAAACAGCAGAACAAAAGCTGATATCTGTTAATTACGGCAAAGTATTGGGACGAGAAAACTTATGAGGGTTCTATTGCAGCAACAAAGAAGGATCTGCTTACTCAAGAAGTTTTTAGAGCTGTCTAATTAGATCCTATGTTTAGTGTAAACACCTCCAGGCTTTCAAGAGCCTTGGCAAATCCAAGTCCCCTTAAGCAAGGAATACTTCTCCAATAAGGAGGCTCTGGTATCTAGTCCACCCCCATGGAGAGATAATGAGGTTTTGCCTAGGGAAGGGCAAAAAGAAGAATGATCTGACAGTATCTGGGGCCCCAAGAATTTAGTAGGCTGGTTCTCCCTCCACAGGCATGACAGAATATGTTTGCCCTCATCTCTGGGACAAGCATCAAAACCTCTGATGCTATTCCCCCCTTTCCAGGCAGCCTTGAGGGTCTCTGACAGTCTAAATCTGCACACATGCAGAGTAGTGATAGTGTAGTAAGTGTCCTAAAGTGAAAATCGCAGTAAAAATAGCATGCTGTCTTTACAAAGGCATGCAAGGATACACAATGGTGGGGGGAGTGGAAATGAGGAGTGGCAGTGAGGAAGAGTATTAATCTTACTTATTTAATCTTTATTTTCAAATGGTTTCACCTGTTACACAGAATATGTACATTTTGTGTAGGCGACAGATGCTGACCATACTTGGTTATCACCTCCTCTTGGAAGCCTCCCATGATTCCTCTATATGGAGTCAGGTGTCCTTTCTCTGTTTTTCCAATGCATTTTATGTATCTCTGTATTATATCACTAATCATATTCAACTGTATTTACTGGTTCACTTGTCCATCCCTCCCATTATACTAAGCTTCTCAAGAGTTGGGAATGATGAGGGCATATACTATGACTGGCACACAGAATGCTCTAACACAAATTAACTGATGGATTGACTGAAGACAACAACCCCTCACTCAATACCCTAACTCAGAGATGGGGAACCTTTTTCTATAAAGGACCAGATAGTAAATATCTTAGGTTCTTCAGACCATATGGTTTGTACAACTACTCTACTGTGCCATTGTGGCATAGAAGCAGTCATAGGCTGCTTACATTCATAAAATATAAACGAATAGGTGTAGCTACATTTCATTAAACTTTATTTACAGGTACTGGAATTTAAATTTCACATAATTTCCATGTGTCACAAAATATAATTTCTTCTTTTGATTTTTTTCCAATGATTTGAAAATGTAAGATCCATTCTTAGTTCACAGGCTGTACAAAAAGAGGCAGCAGGCCAAATAGCCCGGGGTCATAGTTTGAAGACACCTACCTTCCCTGAAAGGCATGGCTGGTGATTCAGTAACCAAGGAAATGCTACTTAAAGGGGTGATTATTCACATCTGTAATAGCTACTGAGTAACTTTGGGTATGTCTCAAACTTTCAACAACTATAAAAATTGAGGTGGTATCATAGAGTTTTGTAAAGAAAAATTATATAAGGAACCATATCATCTTTGCAAGTTATGTAATTTCATTTGTGAGGAACATGAAAGCCTGTTGATAATAACAGTAACTAATATTTGTTGAGTACTTTTTATGACTAGACTTTGTTCTGTGATTCTTCAATGAATGAATCCACTTAAATATCACAACCATCCTAAGAAGTAGGTTCTATTGTTATCCAACTTAATAACTAAAGTATGAAGAACTTCCCTAAACCTCAAAACTAAAAATTGGTAAGGGTGTGGTTTTTGAGCCAGGTAGTTCAACTCCAGAGTCTATTCTCTAACCACTAAATATATCCCCTCTTAAGAGGATAACAAAAGTAAACTTTCAAATATTTCTCTAAGCTTTCTCTTTCCCATTCTCAAGGTTAGAAGAGTGAGCTTAATGGGAATGACTGGCAAGGAGTGCAATGTGAACTACAATCTCAACTGGAAACTAGATATCTATGAAGATGGAAATCTAAATTACTAGCTGGCAAGCTGTGGTGATGTGGCCACGGTTTAGCCTAGGAGATTTTGATAGGCATACAGACACATGGGCCTATCCAGAAAGGAGCTAGTTATCACAACTAGATCATCATCTGTTTGGGAACTCACGCATGCTATTAAGTAAGTAAGTGAGTTTACTATGTGTCTTAGTCCATTTGGGATGGTATAACAAAATACATAAACTGGGAGCTTACAAACAATAGAAATTTATTTCTCACAATTCTGAAGGCCGGGAAGCCATTAAAAAGTGAGCAAGATCTGAATGGACAGAGATGTACCCATTAGGTCTGCTGAGCCACCAGAGTGATGAAATATTTGATTCTTCCACTATGAAGCACTAAGAGAGCTAACACCACAGAATATTGCCCAATATAGCATGTATAGGAACCAATGAATTCAGAAAGCATTGAGGACTTCCTTTGGTGAATGGTGTAAAAGAAAGGTGCCAGTTCAAAGGTGGTACAGCATCTTTCTGCAGGTTCCTTTGAATGCCGCAAAAGAACGTAATAAATGCATAAGAATTTTACATAGCTCAAACATACAAAAATTTTTCTGGCCCAGCCTATTACCTGCATCCACAGAATTGAAGTAATTCTACCTTAGGGTAAACAATGTACTTTTCAGGATCACAAAGTGGTTCCAAGGACCCACTGAAAAATATCAAAAGATCCATTTACACCCGAGATTGGTATGAATATTTATGTGCATGTTTCTGGGGAAGTGACTCATTGAATTCATCAGAAACTTGAAAGCTCAAAAGTTGAAAGGTCCTTGTAAGCTAAGTGGTATCACTATATTTTCAAGTACATTCTCAGACAGGCATTTTCAACATTTGACCACCTAAGTGCAAACTAGATTGTAAGTTTTTGAGTAGCTTAGTTTAAATCAATCTAGGCTTAACCAGAGGTAACCTAGGAAACTCAGAGATATCAATCCATTCCTCCCCATCGAGAGAGAGAGAGAGAGAGAGAGAGAGACAGAAAGAGAGAATATGTATGTTACACCTAGATTATTTCTGTAGTCTATTCACTTTCCCACTTTCCTTGAGAGCTGTGTTACATCTGTTTTCTCTGTCTCTATCAGCCAATTGTCTCGCTTCCTACTTCACTGAGAAAACTAAAGTTACCAGGAGAAAACTTCCACAGATTCTCACCTCCTCATCTACCCACCACTGGGTACTGACACTCAAATTCGCTTTTCCCACCTGTTATTGTTTTCTTCCACAGCACTGGATTCCATTCTTTCTCAAGGATATCACTCTAGCAAATCTCTTCCCTCTCTCATTCAAACATCACTTTCTCCTTTCTTTAGGATCATTTCCATTAACACACAAAACAAGCTACAAGCTATTATTTATCTTATCCTAAAATACACCCCCCTCAACACACACACAATTTAGCCCCACTTTTCCATTGCTGAATCTAATTCCAGAGAGCCCAACATATAACAATGTCCAAAACTAAATTTCTGGCATTTATTGCTCAAATCCACTCTCCTTCTCCGTTTCTCATTTCTCTTGATAGTAACTGCATCCTCCCAGTTTCTAGGGCTAAAAACTTTAGAATCATCCTGAACTTTTCCTCTTACACCCATATTCAATCTGTTAGGAAATCTCACAACTGATTTCTACTTACCATTCAAGGTTCTAATTAAGTTCCTATATTTCTTCTTGAAGCTTTCCAGAATATTTCTGACTTCACAGAGCTCTCTCTTTTTCTACATATCTCTGCTGGCACTTCAGTTGTGTGTTGTAATGCTTGTAAATATTATCTTTTCTAACTCACTACAAATATGAATTATAGCTCAGACTGTCTGCCTCCTACAGGACTAAACACACTAATGTGTATTTAGTAAAGAATCCACAAACATCACTCGAAGTGCTTGTTTTTGCTGCAAGTTTCCAATAAAATTGGTACACAAACAATACTTACTGCTATTAGTGTTGTTTGACAACAGAGCTCCTAAATTTCCTGCATTTGCAAAGGTATCCGTCATGTCTCCAAACACCAGCATCATGAGAGGAAGTGCAGCTCCATGGATGATGGCAGCCAAAGTTCCCACCACCATATACAACTTGTCAAGCCAATTTGAATAGCGAAACTAAAAAGAGAGAAAAAAGAATAGCAGAGGAACAATTAGTACAGTTTCATGGATGATTTGCTTTCCCTTCAAAATATATCCAAAATCCAAACATTTTTCAGACTACTACTGATACTACCCTAGTCCAAGATACACTCTACCTTTGCTAAATTATTGCAATAGTCTAAGTAGAAATGGACATTTGATTCTTCCACTGAGTTCTGGCCTAATTCTTCACATTGGACTTGGTCTGTCTTCTTATATGAAGTCTAATGAGAAGGATGGGACATTTTGGGAAACTGTAAAAGTATTTAATGGTACTATAATATAGTATTTGTTGCTCTAGTTTCTAAGAATAGAAGCCACTTATCATCTCATGGGCAAAAACTTGAATGCCAAAGGCCCCTCTGAGGATACCATGGAGGAAACGTTGTGTTGCTTTAACAAAGTGGTTTGGGTTAAAGACCTGCCACACAATGGAACTGGCATAAATGTAAAGCGATTTGAAGATAATTGGGCCTCAATAATGAGCAGAAAAAATGAGTCCAATGCATGCTTGTCAAAGAACATTTTTTCTGAGAAGACAGAATATGACAATAATGAATGACCAGTGGAGATCTGCATAATCTCTTTAAATGTAGGCAGGTCACAGGAAGGAAAGAAAAGTTTCTCTGAACCCAAAAAGTTACAGGAAGAGGACACAGTTAAGAAGAATGGGCTCAGGGACCCCTTGGGAAGTGATTAATACTGCTCCCCTATAACTCAGGGAACTAGCTAAGGATTGAAAGAAAACCAAAGGAAAGAAAAGAGAAACGGGATAAAGCCAGCTGTGGGTGTCTATGAATAAACCCCAGGGCAGAAGATTATCATGTGGATGGAAGATGTAGCTGTAGGCAACAGGTTTGTAATGCAGGGAGGAAACTGGGTAAAAAAAATCATAGGCCTAGGCAGGAAATATAAACCAAAACAAAGATTAGGCAGCAAAAAAGTCATAGCCACAGACAGCAAGATTTTAGAACTTACATATACTTCACAAGAGGATAGACATCAATCCTAAAGTTAGCTTACACGAATCTTACAGTAGCAACTGGGGAATTTGGTACTGGACTGCTAAGTGGAGACATAAAGAATGGTTATTACCAGAAATGAATGGCAGTCCATAAAACAGGAGATAAAAAGTAAAGTCAAATTATGAAATGATTATGAAAATTAAGATATGGTGTAAAAAGAGTATCTAATAGATACTTAAGTATTTGCATTTACCCTTTTTCTAGCTCTTAAAATTGTAATCAAATGAGCTCAAGTTTGGGTTCATGGCATAACTTTCCATGTTATGTTATGGGTTGATGACCTAATATCAACATATTTACAGATTAAAACATTAATGGGAGAATCATGTTTTGGCATGTTGTTTCATATTTCTTTGAAACACTGGCTAAATTTTGCACTATGTATTCTGTCTTAGATAAGAATTCATCTGCTTCCTTAAACACAAATGAAGGGGAAGAGGTCTTCTTTTAGAGATTACATTAAAGTAGACAAAATATCAAACTCCTAAGTACAGGAAGAGAAGATAGTTGATATGAAAAAATTTCTCCCATCACCACCAACACAGGACATTTTACCTCCAGAACTATCATTGGCCATAATAAAAATAAGTGGATCATGAAAGTAAACATTTACTGAATCCCTACTCAATGACAGGTAAAATTTATCCAGAGATAAATGCCAAAGATATAACCCCTGCCTCCAGAGAGACTAAAGAAAAACGTATATGCAATACATACTCTGCATGCTTTGACAGCACAGTGTATAGAATAGACATAAAACTGAGTCAATCATCATTCCCTCCTTTGTGAAAAGGCTTCATATTTAAAAGAGGTGATGCTTCCTTCCAGCTTTGAAAGTTGACCAAGTGTTAGAAGAAAAAAAAAAAAAGGCATTTAAACCAAAAAGAACAGTAAACTGAGACAGAAAAGAGTACAATGTGCTTATAAAAGACTGAGTCCCCTCAAGTTTGGGGTGTAAATGTGGAAACAGAAAGAAATAGCTGACTAATCAAAAGACACCCTTCACTGAGCTGGGAAAATTGGAATTACATCTCTTAATCTCAGACTAGAAGGAAGAAGATTAAAGTGAGTACTAATTTTCCAGGAATAAAGACAGAAAATTGAAAGAGATCAGAACCTCGTATTTCCTTTTGTATTTTTTAAAATTATTTTTTGTTTATTTTAACTTTTAAGTTCAGGGGTACAAATGCAGGTTGGTTACATATGCAAACTTGTTTCATGGGGGGTTGTTGTACAGATTATTTCGTCACCCAGGTATTAAGCCTAGTACCCATTAGTTATTTTTCCTGATCCTCTCCCTCCTCCCACACCCCACCCTCTGAAAGGCCCCAGTGTGTGTTGTTCCCCTCTATCTGTCCATGTGTTCTCATCATTTAGTTCCCACTTATAAGTGAGAACATGTGATGTTTGGTTTTCTGTTCCTGTATTAGTTCGCTAAGGATAATGGCCTCCAGCTCCAGTCAAGCCCTGCAAAGGACATGATCTCATTCCCTTTTATGGCTGCATGGTATTCAGTGCTCTTTATGTACCACATTTTCTTTATCCAGTCTATCACTGATGGCCATTTAGGTTGATTCCATGTCTTTGTTATTGTGAATAGTGCTGCAAGGAACATACAATGCATGTGTCTTTGTAATACAATGATTTATATTCCTTTGGATATATACCCAGTAATAGGTCAAATGGTATTTCTGTCTTTAGGTCTTTGAGGAATCACCACACTGTCTTCCACAATGGCTGAACAGTGTATAAATGCTCCTTTTTCTCCACAACCTTGTCAGCATCTGTTATTTTTTTACTTTGTAATCACAGCCATTCTGACTGGTGTTAAATGGTTTCTCATAGTGGTTTTGATTTGCATTTCTCTAATGATCAGTGATGTTGAACTTTTTTTATATGAATGTTGACCACATGTCTTTTAAGAAGTGTCTATTCATGTCTTTTGTCCACCTTTTTATTGGGTTGTTTGTTTTTTCTCATAAATTTTTTTAAGTTTCTTATAGATGCTAGAATGCCATATTTCTTAGTGACACGAAGCAAGATTGATTTCTAGAGAGAAGGGGGTGAGAAGGTTTGAAGAAAGTGGTAACATAATGCTGAGTAGGACAAAAGCCTCAGTCAAATGCCCTTGCTCTGTAGTTTATTAGGAGGAGACTTTAGGGGAAACAAATCTTAACAACTTTGAGCCTCAGTTTCTGAATTTACAAAATGAGGAAAATATTCATACACACAGAAAGCCTTACATAGCTGTTATGAGGGTAAAAATGAGAATACAAGAAACTTTTGTTGAGCATACAATATACAAATATACGATATAAGCAGGTACTGTCACTGGTTTTGAAAATATAAAAATTAACAAGACTTTTCAGTCTCATAAAGTCAAAGAGCAGGCAGACCAAAAAACATTGTAGCACAGGTGAAATGTAAGATAGAAGTATAAACTACTTGTAATTGGAGTCTTTTTTTAAAAAAAGAAATGCACCGGGCATGATGGCTCACGCCTGTAATCCCAACACTTTAGGAGGCTGAGGGCAGAAGGATCGCTTGAGCCCAGGAGTTTGGTACAGCTCGGGCAACATAGGGATACCCTTTCTCTACAAAAAATTTTAAAAACTGTCTGGGTGCGATGGCATGTGTCTAGGGTCCTAGCTACTCCAGACGCTGGGGTGGGAGGATCACTTAAGCCTGGGAGGTTGAAGCTGCAGTGAGCTGTGATCATGCCACTGTACTCCAGTCTGGGTGACAGAGTAAGACCTAAAAAAAAAAAGAGAGGCCGGGGGCGGTGGCTCAAGCCTGTAATCCCGGCACTTTAGGAGGCCGAGACGGGCAGATCACGAGGTCAGGAGATCAAGACCATCCTGGCTAACACGGTGAAACCCCGTCTCTACTAAAAACAAAACAAAACAAAAAATACAAAAAACTAGCCGGGCAAGGTGGCGGGTGCCTGTAGTCCCAGCTACTCGGGAGGCTGAGGCAGGAGAATGGCGTGAACCCGGGAGGCAGAGCTTGCAGTGAGCTAAGATACCGCCACTTGCAATCCAGCCTGGGTCACAGAGCGAGACTCTATCTCAAAAAAAAAAAAAAAAAAGAGAGAGAGAGAGAGACGAGAGAGAGAGAGAGAGAAACAAAGAAAGGGAGAAAAAAGAAATAAAAAATGTTTGATTAGATGCTAACAGGAAAGAGAGAGAAGGTGAATCAGAACCACATAAAAGGCATGTTGATGAGTGCCCAATGCCAAAGATTGAGCTTCCCAAGGCAAAGAAGTAGGAGGTACTGACAGGAGAGAGGTTTAGGTAACATTCAGCAGGTTAGATGGCAAACATGACTTGGATTTGAGAGGGAATTCATTCGTTCATTTATTCATTTAACATTCAAGGGATATGTGAATATTTTCAAATATCTTTCAAATATTTGAAAGAACCCAATAAGGTCAGGCTTGGTTCTAGGTACTGATAACAACAGTGAGTAAGACAAGCTACCTATCCTCATAAAGCATACATTCTAGTGCATATAGTAAAAGGGGGAATAGATGTATTCAACATTCATTCAATATTTAAGTTCCTATGAAAGTTCCAGGCACTGTTCTAGGGCATTTAGGGTACAGTAGAGAAAAAATATACAAAAAAAAACTCCTGCCTCCATGGAGTCTACCTTCAGAGAGAAGATCAACATATAGAAAAGAAATCAGACAGTGATAAATATTCAGAAGAAAAGCCATACATGGTATGACACAGAGATAGGCAGGGTCACCTGGTTTAGATTGGCTGGTCAGAGAATGTCTTTCTCAGGAAGTAACATCCATGATGAGACTTCAGTGACAGGAAGGATACAGTTCATCCTGTGATGATCTGGGGACAGTGCATTTCAGGCAGGAAGAGCCAATGCAAAGGTACTTGGGTAAAAACCAGCTTGCTGTGTCCCAAGGACCAAATAGAACAAACATTGTGGCACAGCAGAGTGAAGGAGAATATTTGTCTGCAGTAAAGTCAGAAATAACAGAGGTCAGATATGTAGGGCATTTTGTGATGACAGGAAGGAGTCTGGGTTTTACACTGAACTTCCTTTGTAAGCAGAAAGGAAAACATTTAATGGTTTCAAGGTAGGGACCAAAGTGGCATGATGTGGCTATTATGGGTAAATTTTTAGAAGAGCAAAAAGGAAGGAGGGATACTAGGAGATGAAAGAGCAGTTGAGAGAGTAAAGTATTGACTAGGTGTGGTAGACAGAATAATTCTCCCCCCACAGCCTGTCCAAATCCTAATCCCAGGAACCTGTGAATATATTTCCTTACATGATAAAAGGGACTTTACGGATTTAAAAGAGCTACAGATAGGGGATTACCCTGGATTATCTAGGAGGGCAAATGTAATCACAGGGGTTCTTATAAGAGGGAGGAGGGGGCCTGGAGTCAGTAGGAGATGTGATGATTGAAGTAAGAGGTTGGAGTGATGCAAGGAAGGGCCTGTGAGTCCAGAAATGCAAGTGTCCTCTAGAAGCTGAAAAGGGGAAGGAAACAGAGCCTCCAGAAGAAATGCAATCCTGCTGATACCTTGACTTTAGCCCAGCAAAACATTCGATTCCAGAATAGTAAGATAATAAACTTGTGTTGTTTTAAGCCACTAAGTGAGTGCTATTTTCCTACAGCAGCAATAGGAAATGAACGCACAATGTCAAAAGAGGGATGATAAAGAGGCAGGGCAGAGCTGGAAGAAATCACAGGTTGTGGTCAAAGACTAATACATGTGTGTGTGTGTTTATACCTTCGTAGAGGAAAGCCCACCCAAACAATAAGCCCAAGATCCTGTCCACACTTGTAATTTACTAAGGTACTAATGTAATTTATGAGGCACGGTTGTTGGAACTGAAGAAGTCAGAGAATGTTGAGCCTTATTTGTAAGGTTACCAAAATACTCAGAAGAGTAACAGGAACATAAGGTGAATGAAGTAGAAGCAATCAAATGATAAAGTCCTCAAGGAATGGGGGTGGGGGTGTAATTCGAGGATACTGCTGAAAATAGATAGAAGATAGTATAATTATTCAAAGTGAAACTCAAATAACAAAGGAGTTTGCATGAGAATAAAAAATAATTTGAAAATGGCTTTGTGGAACTATAGGAATGTCCACATCATCTCTGACTCCTGTGATAAGGAGTTGCGAACTCTAACTTCACAGGTAAGGGTAACACAAGAAAAAGCCTGACACATGAAAAAGAGAAAAGCCTAACACAAGAAAAAGAACTGGAGGAAAATCAGCAAACCGTGACGTAACAGAAGCAAATACAAAAAATATAGGAGACAGTCTAAGTGCTGCTGAGAGATCAAGATAGAATTTTAAAATGTCCACTGAACATAGAGAGAGGCAGGAACAGGAGTCAAACTTCAATAGGTTGAGAACTAAGCGAATGGTGAAATCAAGATAGAATGCAAAGGCCACTTTTGTGTGTGAAGGGAGCTGGCAGGGGTGGCTCCATGAAGGGCATCAGTAAGATCACAGTGCCTTGATGTGTCAATGCCAATGGGACAGACCCAGTTGAGAGGGAGAGATAGAAGATAAAGAAGAGAATAAGTGGTAATAATAATGTAAGGTCCCTGAGAAGGCAGAGGAGATAGGAGCCAAAGTATGAGTGATTAGTCTTAAGATTAAAACTCTGTCATAACTGGAAAGTTGGAGGAGAAAACAGATCCAGATACAGGTAGGTTTATATGATTATTGCAGCTGTGAAGATCAAGGAGTGGTTTCCATATAACCATAAAAGTTACTCAAGTTGCTTGGAGGACCAAAGTGGAAAGGGAGACACTGAGCCAGGTGACATAGTCTTGGATGATTACACGGTCAGAAGATCAAAAGATAGCAGCAATAAAGAACTCTTCAATTCCAGAGAGATGAGTTTAACCAATCATAAATGATTACAGTTGTTAAAAGCAACTGAGCATATCTGAGTCTACCCTGCTTACTAGCTATGCGATCCTGTGATTTTTGAATGCGTTACTTAACTTCTCTGAGTCAGTTTCTTCATCTGGAACATAAGAATATCACAAGTTCCTAAATTGCGGGACTTATGTCCCTATATGAAGATTATGTCATGCAATAAACATAGGGTCCTTAACAAATGCCTGGAACAAAGGAAACACTTAACATTATTAGGTATTATCTATCTGGAAAAAAAATAATGTTTCCATAAGACACACATAATAGAAAGCTCAGAGTTCAATCTACAGTGCACAATTCTTGCAAGAATATATAATCTTTGTTGTTGTTGTTGTTGTTGTTGTTGTTGAGATAGTGTCTCACTCTGTCACCCAGGCTAGAGTGCAATGGCACAATCTTGGCTCACTGCATCTCCATCTCCTGGGTTCAAGTGATCCTCCCACCTCAGCCTCACAAGTGGCTGAGACTACAGGCATGTGCCACCATGCCCAGCTAGTTTTTGTACTTTTCACATAGACAGGGTTTTGCCATGCGCCCAGTCTGGTCTTGAACTTCAGGGCTCAAGTGATCCGCCAACCTTAGCCTTCCAAAGTGCTGGGATTACAGGCACGAGCCACAGCACCTGACCAAGAGTGTATAATCTTTAAGAAGTTCATTATGTGTAGAAACTGCAGCCCAACTTTTATTTTTCTTGCTCTATGTGTCGCATTTCCTCACTTGCTTTAGATTTTATTCTATTTTTGTGTTTCTGTAAATGGTGAAACAAGGTCTGATATAAATTTAAAAGGCTAGTATAAAATTTTGAATGTATTCCTTACTTCTTTCATCACTTTTAAGATTGCTAAAAAGTCTCATAGTGGAAATAAATTAACAGACATTGTGTGCAGACAAGAGCTGACACAGCCGCTCTAAGGCCGCTATGTTTAGAAAGGCCTGTATACAAACATTGGCGCTTGGCTGGAACTTGGATTTGGGGAGGATTACCACCATTCTAACTGATAAGTATGGCCAAACTATCTGTACAAACAATATGGTTCTTCCTTCTGCAGTTCTGCCTTCCTTCTATGAGTCTGAAATTTTGGTGCAAGCTGGGCGGGCGCCTACATGATCAGCGCCTAATAAAATCCTTGGGCACTGAGTCTCTACTGAGCTTCTCTGGTAAATAGCATTCCACAAGTGCTGTCTCACCTCATTGCTTGGGGAAATTCAGTGTGCCCTGTGACTCCATTAGAAGAGAACTCTAGGAGCTTGCACCTGGTTTCTTCTGGACTTCTCACCACTCACCTTTTGCCATTGCTGATTTTGCCTTGTATCCTTTTGTTGTAATAAATCTTAGCCATAAGTCCTTTGAGTCCTCCTAGTGTGAATCATTGAAGTTGAGCTTCTTGGAAACCCTGAACACACAATGTTTTTGTCTTCATTGAAAACTATTATTAATAAGCAATGCCAGTGACATCACCAATATATTGTTAAACTTTTATTATGTTCTTGTGTTTGTAAGTTTTATATTGAAGTTACATTCAATGTTTTCTATGTCGACATTTCAGGAAAAAGATGTGAGGAAAAACTACCTAAGTAGTAGAGTACTTCATCAACAGGCTTAGAATATATTCTCTCTATCCTGGCCCCATTGTGCATCCTCAGACAAGTGAACATGTCTGGCCCCAGCTTCTTCACGTGTAAAATTGGAATAATAATAGTATCTATCTCAAAAGGAGTTGTAAGGATTAAATGAGATTATATATGAAATACTTAGGACAATGCTTGGCACATAGTGCTTTATGTGTGCTAATACTACTACCTTATATTAAAGCTCCATATTTTTATTCTTTCGTGCCTTAAAATGAATTGAGTATTGATAACATTGCCTCTATATAGTAGGTCTGTTAAATTTTCTAAAATATAAGACTACTAAGGTTTAAAAAACTTTAACTACAAATAATAAAAACTGAAAGTCTCAAAGTCACAGCACTGAAATCCTGTGGATAAATACAACTTTAACCTAAATGCTTCTTTCCATACAAGAAAGTAACAGTGAAAACTGTCACTTGGTTACTCAAGTAGTCTGAGAATGACTCAAGTACATAGTCTTATCTCACCAAAATTCCAAAGGGCATAGAGATAGAAAAAAAGCAGGAGTCATGACAAGAGCAACAGTAGCACAGGGAGATGAAGATCACATAAGGGAATCATGAAGTCCTCAGTATAAAAGTCATATGAGTGTTTTTTCCCTACCTACAACTATTTTTTTTTTTTTTTTTTTTTTTTTTTTGAGACGGAGTCTCGCTGTGTCTCCCAGGCTGGAGTGCAGTGGCGTGATCTCGGCTCACTGCAAGCTCCGCCTCCCGGGTTCACGCCATTCTCCCGCCTCAGCCTCCCAAGTAGCTGAGACTACAGGCGCCCGCCACCACGCCCGGCTAGTTTTTTGTATTTTTAGTAGAGACGGGGTTTCACCATGTTAGCCAGGATAGTCTCGATCTCCTGACCTCGTGATCCACCCGCCTCGGCCTCCCAAAGTGCCTACAACTATTTTATAGTCAATTTATTAAAATCCATTTTATAAGACAATCTATCCATTCCCTTACCTTAAAAAAATTGCTGTTACAACTGAATTATAAAGCATGTGCTGTTAGACTTAATTGGTTTAGCAGTCTTCCAGGTTCTAATCTCTGGAATCTTTCACCTAACAGTTCACCTAAAATTGTACTCTTAGAAAAAAGGAAGAATCCAGGTAGATAAGAGGTCATTAACTAGGCAGGGCACACAGCGGCTTACACCTGTAATCCCAGCACTTTGGGAGGCCAAGGCAGACGGATCGCTTGAGATCAGGAGTTCAAGGCCAGCCTGGGCAACATAGTGAAACCCTGTCTCTACAAGAAATACAAAAGTTAGCTGGGTAGGACGGTGCACACCTATGGTCCCAGGTACTTGCAGGGCTGAGGTGAGAGGATCAGTTGAGGCTGGGAGGCGGAGGTTGCAGTGAGCCAAGATCATGACACTGAGGTCATCAACCAATCACACCTATACGATACCTGTCTGATTCCAAGCGTAATTAAAGAAAAGCTTCTAAAAAACCACTATGCAACCAGAAAATGAAATAAAGAGTTACGATAAGGTTTTCGAATTCTAGACTTTCATCCATTTAGCACAGGGGAACAATGGCATACGACATATTTGAAATCATAGTAATAAATAATCAATTGCTACCTTTTATTGTTAGAAATGGATTTTGAACTAAAATTTGCAATGGACTAACCTAAACGGCCTAAAGTTTGCATAGTAATAAATAATATATTGCTGCCTTTTATTGATAGCAATGGACTTTGACCTAAAAAACCTGCCAGAATTTCAGAGCCATTAAAGACAGCATTCTATGTGATTGGTTTCCTTTATGCAGATGGGAGAGGTACTTGCGTAGATAATGAATCACTGGCAACGTAGTTCATTAGAAGAATTGAAATCTAAGTCAGGAATGGTGGCTGTAGATTAGTAATATACATAGCAAGTTATGATTAGCATTCTCCTGAAAATAAGCTAAATCAACCAATTTATTTTGCTTCTCCATTAACATACCCTGTAAGAAAATCTTACATCAGATGAAATATCTCTTTTCCATGTAAGGAGATGTCAAATTTCCAAAGTATTTTGAATAGTTCATAAATTCAAAACTCACCATTGAAAATACACTGACAGTTGGTTTCTTTTCCTTCTTATCTTTTTTACTGCAAAACAGCAATGGAATTACATAAAACTTTAGAAATTACACAATTTATAAATTACCCAAATTAATATAGAATGTATATTTAATGACAAATAGGATGAAGAAATATGTCTATATTATACAGTTAAAAAACAGGATAATAATAGTATAACCCCATTTATAATGTTTAAGTATGTTTACATGTATCTTAGAAATCTACATATGTGGTTATCACTGAGTGTTGGAATCTCTCTAAAAGTATTTTCTTCCTTGTGCCTTTGACATTTTCTGATTTGCTATGATGAATACATACATACACCCATTGCAATTAGAAAAATATACATACTGAAAAAAGAGTTACCTGTTTTTATTCTTATTAGAAAATCATTCATCTTTTCCCTTAATTATGCATCTCCTTGTCATTTGAATAATGATGGCAGTAGATATTTTATCCATCTACTACCTAGATATTATTCTTAATCATTCCCTTTCTACTGAAGTGTAGTGGCAATTAGATGCTGGACATAACTAGCCTAAGAAGAAAATTAAATTACTCTTTATGAGCAAATCTAATTGTGAAAAAAAATGTCTGGAGCCCTAAATGGACCATAATGAAATAAATGCACTCTAGAAAGTTATGGTAAAAAATGATGTTCTATAAATTGTCAAAAAGTTGTCCTCAGGCATAAGGTCAACTATTATTTTGAGCCCAGATACAAATGAATCTAACTATGTAGCCCATTTTCTACTCTGTGTAACTGCCACCTGGGATGTGAAAGCAAACCAACCGTAAGAAATCTGCCTCATCTGTATTTTTGTAGGTATAAAAGAAAAAATATTTTAGAAAAGATTTGTGTTATTTTTTACACAGTTTTTAAGTTCATAGGGTAAAGTCATCTTTGTCTTTGTTCTTTACACTAAGTGAGGTCAAAAGAGGTGAGGAGACTTCTAAAGAAAAAAATCCAGAGTTTACCCATTTGGCTTTGGAGTAATGTTAGACAGACATAAAATACACAAACATAATTCTTCAGGTTTGGTCCCACCCAATTCCCAGTAAAGGCATGGTTTCAGTATCCCTGGAACCAGGATGAAAGGAGAAAAACAGCCATAAATAGTTGAGTTTTAGCTCTAAGCTTTTTATTTATTTTTTTGTTCTCTAAAACTGCTGCTACTCTGGAGAAGTTATAATGTTCCAGGCACTGGCTAAGTAAGCACTTCCTACACACAATTCATAAACAATTCTATGAGGAAGACACATTTTTGTTCTTTTAGAGATGTAGAGGAGTGAGAAGAGTTAACTTGTCCAAGGTCCACAGCTATAACTAAGCCAATATTTAAATGCCAAGTCTGTTCCCTGACCACCAAACTATAAGGTGCAACCTCAGATTTCTGAGATACTGCATCACACTAAAATGCACTTTCACACAAACTCTTACCCCTACTAGATTACGTACTTAACCCCATTAGCACAAAACACAGTGCTTAGAAAGACAAGTCATTCATCAAATACCATTTTAGGAAAGAACCTTTGCTAATAGACATATTCCAAATAGCACTATTATCCCAGCATTATCTACTACCAAAGCCACATGCTTCTTTACAATCCCATGTTAAAATAAATTTAAATCAATGACAATGAACACAATTTAATAAGAACTACTTATCTAAAATATAATCTCTAATTTGAAAAGAGAAGTCTGTAGACCACGATAGAACCAATAATAGAAATACGTGAAAGATCAAACAATTTTCTTTACTGTTTCCCTTCACATACCCTCAATATTTCTTAGTTAAATCTACCTAAACCTTTGTATAAGTACCTAATTCTTTAAGCTATCAAGTTTTCAAAAATAAAAAGTTAAAAACAAAAAGTGGAATACCTATCCTCCACTCTATGGAGCCTTTTTCATGGTTTATATGAACATTTTCGTTACAAAAATTTTCAATTTCAATCACATGTTCTCCTACCATTATCACATCTAAGAAAAGTGATTACAATTTTTATATTGGCTAATATCTAATGCACATTAAAATCTCCCAAGAATGTTTTCCATAGGATTTTTTCCTTGTTGAACATTTACGTCGTTTTTGTTTTGTTTTGTAATGTTCACACACTACATTTGGTAGTTATATCTCTTTAGTCTCTCTTAATCTAGAAGTCCTCCTTTTATTTTTTTAACATTGGCTTTTGTAAAGAAACAAGAAGAACTGTCTTATAGAATGTCCCACATCTTGAGTATACCTGTATCAAACTGAATACAAATGGGAGGTTCAATAAATGTAAAATACACATCAAACAGGAGATTTAGCATAAAAGGGAATGTAAACTATCTTATTAATCATTTTGATTACATGTAGAAAATCCAATCTTTTGGACATATTGAGTTCTATTAAATATATTTACAAAATTAGTTTTATCTTTTTATTTTTAGTTTTTACTGTTGCTACTAGAAAATTTTAAATTACAAATGTGACTGACATGATAAATCTATCGGACAGTCCCAGTCTACAAGTTTAATTGTATTCAGACTAAATGTTTTTGCAGATATATTAGTATTTGCTAGGTGATGTTGTTTACTCAAAATCCAAGTGATGAGTCGTTTACTACAGTCTATTCTACAATGAGAGATACCAAGTCTGATCACTTGGTTAAGGTGCTAACTGCAAAATCTTTAATTGGAAAAGCACATTCTCCTTCCAATTAGTAAATATTTTGAAGAAAATTCTTACAACGTTTTTCTTATGGTTTAGAGTTCATTGCCAATCCTTGCCTGAATCTATTATAACAGTGGAAGTTTCACAATAATAGCTGGAATTTTTCTGTAAAGATCATTGCTTTATTTTCTCTACCTCTCACACTTTCTTTCAGTTTCCCTCCTCTCAGAATATTAAGGATTCAACAGTAGCATTCAGTATTTCAAAATCGATTACAGTTACGCTGTTCTTTGATGCTCAAATTGTCCCAGAGTTGGCCATTGGAAGCCCCTTCCAGACAGCTCAAGTATGCTTTTGATTACTCCATTAAACTCCACTTCCTTATTTTCAGGTAACACAAGATACTCCAGGTTCTTTTTCTATTTTTCCTGTCCCAGACCTGGCTGAAATTAGCTATTGAGGGGTTCATTTCTTTTAGGGAGGAATGGTATTTAGAAACCAATATCTGGTACTAACAGTGCTCGTTGTTACTCTCCCTTTCAGTGGAGTGAAAATGAACTATTAAAAAATTATGAATTCATATTGAAATTTCCAATGCAAACTTAACATTATTTTTAAAAATATATTTAATTTCCACATTTGTATTTTTTCTCTTACACTGAAAAGCTTGGTTTCTTATAATATTAATATGTTTACTAACATAATTTACATTATAGTTTCTGATATTAATAAATTTACTAATTTATCTTACAATTTACTAACAATGAATCTATAGAGTGAAGTTTTAAATTTTCCACAACGGCAGAGCACCATGATCAAAATTTACTTTAAATAATTATTTTCCCTATGTGATTACATTACCAATATTATATACAGATATTTATTGCCAGTTAAAATAAAAACAACCTAAATGTACTTTTGACCTTCCGTTCCATCAGCCAGGCCACAAACACGCGATGTTTACATAGCCATTCACCGGAAGCAAGAGCCTGGACCACAGAGCAGATCACCAGCAGCGTATGGCTGACGTGTGGGCGACCAGCACCACTTGAAAAGCAGAAGTTCACAAGACAGAAACACGTATGAGCATCCGCCTGTCTGGGGCAGGAAAGCTGAGGAACAGGCATACCAAGACTAAGGGAAAGAGGCCGGGAAGGGTAAAAGGGTGGAATGAAAAGGGGTTGGTGAATGGCTAAGAACGGTTGGATAGGACAAATAAGTTCCAATGTTCGACAGCAGACAAGGGTGACTCTAGTTAGGAATATATTGTATATTTCAAAGTAGCTAGAAGAGAGGACTTAAAATGTTATCAACACATAGAAATGAAATATACCCAAGGTGATGGACCCTCCAAATACCCGGACTTGATCATTACACATTCTGTGCATGTTAAAAAACGCTTCCATGTACCCCATTTCATAAATATGTAAAATATTATGTATCATTAAAAGAAAGAACAAAAAAGACAGGGAAAATGCATATGCTGTGCTCCAGGCAGCCAACAAACTTCTGCTCTAAGCAGGGAAATGATTCCAAAGGCTGGCTTGCGTTTCTTAAAATAAAAATAATTAAAAACAACAACAATACGTCGTTTAATTCAGAGCTGGAGGCTAGAAATAAATTACTCAAATCTCGCAAATATGTAAACTATGAAAATGAAACTAGCTACCTTTTACTGTTCAGTTTAAAAAAGTTCTTCTCTGCTCCTCCATTGCGGTCCCCTTCAAGATCCATCCCGACCTGAGAAGAAAGCGCAGCTCATTAGCCAAATGCATGACCCTCAGGCGCGCCGGAGGTGAGACTAACCTTTAGTCCCCCGCCGAACCCCAGAGAGCAGTAAGAGGGAGCGCTGGCCATGATGCTCCAGCTGCTCTGGCCGCGATGGGCACGGCAGGGGCTTTCCTGTGCGCAGGGTCTCCAGCACCTCCACGCAGGCAGAGTTGGGGGTCTGGCAGCGCGTTCTGGACTGTGCCCGCCGCCAGTGCGCTTCTCCCTCCCGGTTCCCGTCGCCGCGGACGATGCTGCCTCCCACCAAGCGCCTGCGGCTCAGAGACCAGGTGCCCTCACCGCGCGGGCTCTGAGCGCTCCGGGCAACATGGTCCAGTGCCACTACGCTTTGGGCGCTGCTCCAGGAGCTCCTGAGTCTAGATCTCACCCACTTGGTCCCCATGGACTTGCTAGCGGTCTCCACACCATCCACGCCTCAAGAAGCCCTTCTCCCATGAAGACCAAGTTCAGGAAATCTGAGAGACTGACACTTCTTGGGAACTGTCCCGTAGTAGCACCCAGCTTTGCGTGCCCCTACCTCGCGCTCCTTGGAACGGCCACCAAGTCGTGAAATTTTGGAAGAAGATACTCCGACTTTAGTGGAAAGACCTAGCGGAAACGAACAGCAGCCGGCCTCTGCTTCTTTGAGCTTGAAGAGCCGCTGCTCGAATGAGCTCAGACTTCCTATGAGAGCGAAGCGGCTGTGCTCAGCCCACGCCCTGGCGCCGTCCCTGCGCAGCCAATCAGCCTCACCACAAATGACTGCTCCGGGCGCGGATTGACTGAATGTTGATTCTTCGAGAAACTGCGAAACAGGCTGAATTTCGAGGAGGAATGTTCTCGCTTCCGTTGCACCTCTCTAGAAAGGGCAAGGTGGAGAAACGCGCATCAGCTGAATCATCGGGGACATTTGAACATATAGAGACATGTCTCTCGAAGTTCACGTACGTCTTCATATCCATATAACAACAGGACGTAGTTAAGGGAAATTTTCTCGGGATTTGCGTTTAATACAGTTAATACAAAAACTACGACCTCTCAAATTCTGTATCATCTTTCTGCTTCCTAACACCTTTGAAAAGGCCAGGATAATTTTTTCTGCAGTGGTCTTTCTTCAGCATGTTTGACGGTTTCTGAGTTATATCTGTTCATCCTTTATTTGATGATAAATGGAATGAAAGAAAAAGGAAGTTTTAAAAAATATAGAGAGACAGGTATTTCAAGGTAGAAATGGTGTTTCAAAGCGTGTAATATTTTAAAACTTCAGACGTTAGATCAATGGCCGTGTTTTTCCAGGACATTTCAAATTCTTACATTTTAATTCAAATTAGTAAAATAAACATAGCATGTTTTAGCATATTACATTAGTTATAATTTCCTTCCATATTTACTGCCAACATTTAGTATTTTTTCCTGTCCACTATTTGTTTCAAACTGAGGAAAAGTACGTGCAATCTGCACAAATCAAAATTGTAAAGCAGTGCTAACTCACATCAGAGTTTTTCTTCTCATGAACATAGAGGAAATAGGTTTGTTGTATCCTCTAGTCTACATTCTATGACTTTCACATATTACCTATCAGTTTATTGCATAAGTTTAGAAGAAGAAAATCACTTTTTCACTGCATAGTCTGAGGATATTTCCTCTTTCTTTAAATAACTCATACTTCAAAGCCATAATTTTTTTCTATTCTTGACTACAAATTTTCCTTACCTTGATATATTTTGTTCTTGGCCTTACAATGAAGTTTTCTTTTCTTCTTCTTCTTTTTTTTTTTAAACAAATTGTTAATTAGGCCTCTAACACTGTTCACTGTTTAAAGTCTTAACAACAACCCTGTGGTCCATCTGGGGTAAATGTATAAGCTTTCATCTTCATCACATGCATTTTTAATCTTATTTGTGCCTATGATCTCTGATTTCACTTTTGTTTTGCTTCTTCCTTTATCTCACCTTTCATCTATGTAATCTTGTTGTATTTTATGTATCCTTTTGAATGGCCTTAAACCCTCCCTCAACAGTGCAGGATATAAATACAGTGCTATGTTGTTAGACTGATTATACTGTTTCTACAATCTTGAGCATCAGGTAAAGATCTCTATCAAGGATATAAGTAAGTTAAAGATCAGAATAGCACAGATATTTTAAAAATAAGATTCTACCATTCTATTATATTGTATTCAATTTCTTTGCTCCACTGACATGAAAATGTGAATATAAAACATGATGGACCTAAAACAAACTAGCTCTTGCTACTTTCAACAGTCCTTGGCTTCTTGAAAGACACCAGTCTTGCATTTGTGCTACCACCACTCCTATCAAGCTGGACTTGGCTGTTCTCCTTAAGCTTCCTTAATTTCTGGTGAAACCTACTTAGTCCCCTTGCAAGTTGACACTCACATACCTTCATTCAAGCAGTGATATTTCCATTTGAAGTGACTGCCACCATCTGCACCTTCTTGTCCTCCGCCCTCATGTAGCCATTTCACCAACTTGTCTACACTCTCAGAATACTAAAGATTTGCCTCTCTGCTGCAGTCTGTTCTATATGTATCTGTGGGAGTAATAATATATAATGATAATAACAACTAACATTTATTAATTACTGGTCATTTATCAGGAACTGCCAAGCATTTCAAAGAGATTGTCATTTAATCTTGACAAGAATCCTGAGAAGTAGTTACTATTGTTGTTACTCCCATATTACAATAAAAGACACTGAGGTTTGCGTTATTTGCCCAGTCACACAGCAGGTAAGCTGCTAACCAGTAGTCCCTCTCTCATAACTGCACTCTTAACCACTACCCTACACTGTAGTACGTTATCATAGGACACTCCACTTCACTGCCTTTTTCAGCCCCATGAAGTGTTTTCTTCTTAGGAGTTCATCTTGGAAAACCTGCAATGGCTCCCTGCCACAGACTATATCACATCTAATAGTTTCCTCTTAGCTTTTAAGAACCACAACACATCACTTCTCTCTAATCATCTTCCTCACCCTCAACATGTACATATTCACTCCATTTCAGCCAAACTCACTGGGTTTCTCAGATCATAGGCTCTTTTCACTCTGTGCCTTTCCACGTGTAAATCGTTAAATTAATTTACAAAAGTTTTCTTCTTTAGTACCTGGCTCCATTAAAGTATTTGGACTTCAAAGGCAGAAAATCTTAGATAAGGACCGTCTCTGCTGATTATTATGCGTAGGTTTGAACAGGTTACTTAACTCTGCTGTCCCACAGTTATCACTTTGGTAAAGAGTAGATAGTACCTTCTAATGTTATGGCAAGATTAAGTGATTTGTATATTTAAAAGATTTGTACAGTGCCTGAAACACTCTAAACATTCAACATTGTTATATGTTAGTAGTAGTGCCCTCTTCTCAATCTCTTTTTGCCCTTCCTTAGCATTCTTCAGCACTCGTGTATGTAGTCACATCTATTTATCCGTATATGATTGACCAATTATTCTCATATCCCAGCTCTCTGAGTCCTTTATTATGAGTATTAACAACACATTTATAGAAATTAAAAAGCTGTTCACCTATTTTTCCTTCTCCTATGGTTTTTAATTCTTCTGGATGTTCTTCTCATAACACTTTTATTGTAAATCTTATGTATCTTTCTCTGATCCCTCTAATAATTTATTTTCTCTCTTTTTCCTAGCTCTCCTATTTAGCCGATCTGAGTCCAAATTGAAGGCTCAACATGCTTAAAGAAGGAATGCAACTCACCTCAATGAACTTAATCGACCTGAGGCAGAGAAAGAGTACAAGTTTCCACCCAGTCCAAAGAGCAAGATATATGACTCAGCTGTGTTATCAATAATACAGGATCCACACACTCTCCACCCTTTCATGTGTAATGATTTTTATGTATGAAGGACATGGGACATGTGATTGACGTAATGATGGGGGATATTAAATGACTGTACTTGAACTCATGTTGGATTACATCAGATTGCTTCTATGGTCACTGTGTTGAAAGAAAAAAATCCAGATTCGGAAGGTCAATATGATCATTTTCAGAGGTTGTTTGTCTTGCCATCATTTAGCCAATACAGCAACAGACATGACTTGTGTGAAATGGTGATCAGATGATAAATTAATTTAATTTTAATTAAGTCACTTAGTGACTTAGCCACGTGATAAATCAATGGCAAATAGAAACCTGAATTATACTCCTCTTCGAACCCTTCCCCATCTAATCCAGCCGGAAATATTTTCTACCACTCCGCAATCCTACTTTTCAGTATCTGCACCTCTCATTTTGTATTTATTAATGTTTCATATGATGATGAGTTTTTTAAAATATTCTAACTGGACAGAGACTTATACAAAATAAAGTTTCAGTAAATGTTTGTAGAAAATATTAAGTGCTGAGAGTATGACATCAGAGACAGATTTATGGAAATTACACTAGTAGACTAAATGCCTGAGTTATCATTAGTGTGCCTTGAAAGATCCGTTGCCATGGACTATCTCCCTTACCAACTTCTTTTTATTGAGACAGAGTCTTACTCTATCGCCCAGGCTGCAGTGTAGTGGCACAATCCAGGCTCACTGCAACCTCCACCTCCTGGGTTCCAGCGATTCTCATGCCTCAGCCTCCTGAGTTGCTGGGATTACAGGAGTGCACCAGCACACCAGGCTAATTTTTGTAATTTTAGTAGAAATGGGGTTTCACCACATTGGCTAGACTGATCTTGAACTTCTGGCTTTAAGTGATCCGCCCACCTCAGCCTCCCAAAATGCTGGGATTACAGGCGTGAGCCACCACGCCCTGCGTCCTCAATCAACTTCTAATATCTTTAAAACTCCATTAGAGAATCATCTCTCTGAGTAAGTCACTGCCCCCTACCATAATAGTGCAAGAAATGTTTTCAAATGAATGACAAAATTAAGAGTAGAGAAGACAACTGAGTAAGATCAAGGGAAATAAGAAAATGAAGTGGCAACTCTTAGAATTCCAACTTCATAACTTACTAGCTGTGTGGTTTTGAACAAATACTCCACCTCTCAAAAAACTTGGTGTCTGTGTCATTCAAATAAAGACAAAAACAGCATCTTCCTAGGGTTTTTGTAAGAAGAAAATAAGGTAAGATTTGATGTGTGTCTGGTATAGACTAAATAGTAGTATTTCCCAAATATCCTAATAAATGTGGTCAATGGAGCCAAGATACGAATAAAAGTTAAGAACGTGAGAGTAAAAGTGATGACTGGAAAGGGCTAGTAATGGACATTGAAGGTAAATAACAATATGGAAATAATTATAAGGATTACTTTTAAAGAAATCTATAAAAACAACAAAATTATGAAGAAAATTGAATAAATTCACATTTAAAGCCAACAACAAACCATATAGCTATTTATTGCAAATATCACAATAGGTTAATATTCTTTATAGAGAGCGCATATAAATGGATAAGAAAAAATTCAAAGGTCTAAATAGAACTGAGCAAAGGATGCAAATAGGCAATGCATACAAAAAAGTATGTAGTATACGGGGACACAGAAGAAGACATACTGAAATATTCATGCTAACTACAAAGAAATGCAAATTAAAACACCATAGATATTTTGAAAAATGAGACTATCACATGCTCACAAGAGTTGAATAAAACAAGTGGGAGTTGAAAATTATTCAAATGAATAAGGAAACGTATATAAGGAAAACTTCAGTCTGTCTGACTCATTAATTCAATTTTTGGAAATCTATCTTAAAGAAATAATTCCAAGTACGAGAAAAAATATCAGCCAAAGGTATTCATTGCTGCTTTATTTTATAACAGTAAAAAATGAGCAGTGACCTGAATACTTAATCACATATATATGGATGAATTCATTATTACACATCCTCTTTAAAAAAGTAGTAATATAAAATGTGCTTACAGAGCTTGTGATAACCTCAGAAAACACCTATGCTAATATGCAAGGAAAAAAGGCAGGGGAAAATGATAACAGCATAATACTCACTATATGAAGCAAATTAATTGGTATAATACTAGAAATAAAGATATCAAAGTGTCAAGAGTGATTATCTTTTAGTGATGAAAATTAGGTCAGAGTTTTTTACTTTAACTTTTTCTGTATTTGAGAAATTTCCTATACTAAAAGTGTATTATTTTATAATAAATTTTTATAAAAGTTTGGAGATGGGGATGAGAATGAATTTTCAGAATCCTGGTTATTGGTATCTGTCTCTCAGTGGAGTTTACTGCTTATTAGTCACATTGGATGAAGGTCAAAATTAACTGGCTAAAACAAGAAACAGTGAAAATTCCCAATATTTTTCATTAATAAGTTTCTCATATTTCTGAAAATCTTATCCACGTTTCTAAGAAAAGTGAGAGAGGAAGAAGAGAGAAAGGTAGAGATAGAGATTCTCCTTAAGTAATAAGAAAATACATGAGAGCCTGAAATAACTGGATTCTAGCTTTGGTCATCAACTATCTATATAAGTTGGATACATTTTTTTTTTCTAATTCCTTTTTTCATATCAGCCTCAAAGAGTTATTGAGAAGATCAAAGCCCCAGAGGTACTTGTCATAACTAAGCACCATATACCTCCTCCACTTGAGGAAGATAATATAGAGAAGTCCAATTAAGGACTTCATTGTTATTCTCCTGAAGAATTTAAGTTCTGTGAGAGTAGAAATCTTGTCTCTATTTTTATTCTGTATACAAAATGCAGCACATACTATGTGCTCAATTTTTCTTTTGAGATACTTAGAGCAATGTCCATTAATAGCATTATTTGACATTTTATAGCTTATCCGAACAAATAAAGATGGACTTATGCTGGGGGAATTATTTTTTTCTTTGATTTTTTTTTCTTTACTTAATTTGTGTGCGTGTGTGAGACAGGGTCTTGCTCTGTCACCAAGGTTGGAGCTCAGTGGGGCAATCACAGTTCACTGCAGCCTCAACCTCCTGTGTTCAAAGGATCTCGCCACATCAACCTCTCAAGTAGCTGGGACCAGAGGTGTGCAGCACCTTGCCTGGCTAATTTTTTTTGTTGTTGAGATAGGATCTCACTATGTTGCCCAGGCTGGCTAGAACTTTTATTCATCACTATGTGGCAAGTACTTTGCTAGATGCTGACAATATGAAGATGAGCCATGTGAAGTCCCTCAAGTTCTGTGTGTGTATGTTTTTAGAAGTGAAAACTATTAGAATAATGTTAGCATATAAGACAACTGTTTTGTTTTCATTTTGTTTTTACAAACAAACTGAACTTATATATCTAAAGTGACCAACTTCCTTTCCAAAGTCAATACCCAAGGAAGCTATGTACCAATTTCGATGATGCCTGCCAAGAAATAGTTTGAACTATTTTGTTGGATTTGTCCCCAGAGTCTACAGAAATATGATTTTAATGTCCTCAGTAATAGCACATTTTGCCTTTTACTGATAAATTTAAGTTTTAGAAACGAGATAACCCGACATTGCAGTGAGGAACATTGACTTTAGCATCCAACAGATTGGGATTAAGTTCTGGTCATTCGATATTGGAAAAATTATTTCTTTTGCTGCAACTAAAACTTCTCATTTATAAAATGAGACAGTGAATGTAAAGCAATTAGCTTAGTACCTGGATGTCTATATTCTAAATGCTTACTTGTGCTTATGTTGTTATTGTTAATAGACTAGCAAGTGATTTACTTAAAAGAAGTTTCAATTAAAAATGAAATCTGGCTATAAAGTAATGAGCCAAATTTTCTCCTGTGCTTAGTAAATTATTCTGAAGATTATTCCTCAGGGAAATTCCTTTGACATTCAACACATATTTGGTTGGAGCCATCCTACTATGTATCTGTTTTATAATTCTCTTAATTTATAACCAAACCCTTTGCCCTACAATATCAGCACTGAGGAATTCCTGACATAAAAATAACAATATTACCTAAAATGGCTTTTGAATTGCAGAGCTTATAAAAACACCATTTCCCTTTTAGTTTTTTTTTTTTATTGTTTTATGATTCATAGACTTTGAACTTGCTTAATCTCAAATGAACTCTCTCCCGGGAGCAAGGTCAAATTAGTTCAATGAGGTAATGTTCACTCACTTATTTCTTTAAAACGGTAGTATTATTTCACAGGACATATCTATTTAAAATATACTTCTATATACAAGAAACACTGCTAGTAGACCAATGAATAGTTGGTTAGATCTGACTTTACAATCTTAAGTTAGGAAATACTTTATTTTAAATTTGTATTGGAAATTCATTCATTCACTCAACAATATTAATCAAGAACCCTGTATATGTCATTTATTACTCTAAGTGCTTGGTATGTATCCATGAGCAAAACACACAAAAATCCCTGCCTACGTAGAACTTATATTTGGTGGTAAGAGTAGGCAGGTAGATAACAACATACTAAATGAGTAATTTTGTATGTTAAAAAGAGTAAAGTGTTATGGAGAAAAACAGAACAGGGGAAGGAGAGTGGGAGTACCAGGTGGGCAAAGTTTACGATTTTAAGTAGGATGGTTAGGGTAGACCTCATTAAGAAGATAACTTTGAGCCAAGATAGGATAGAGCTGAAGGAAAGTTTTGAGTGGTACCATTAATATATTGGAAATCCTTGAATACTAATAATTTTAAGGTTTTTCTTTAAAATGATTTCTAGCGTAGGGTAATTTCATGCTCTAGTTTTTCTCTTTGGATTCACAGATGTTTGAGCTTGCAAGAGAATGTAGAGGTCATCTTATCCACTTCCTTCACTACACTGAGTCTCTGAAATGCCAAAGAATTTGACCAAAGCCACACATTCAGCTAGAAAGAGAGCCAAGTTAACAACACAGGTTTTCTGACACTGAGCTTGCTGTTCATTCTATCATATTGACAGGAGGATTCTAACAGTGAAGATTTTATATTGGCTAGCATGGGAATCCATGCTAAAGGGACAGGTGCAATCATATTCTCTAGCTATTTTACTTCACTTTTGCATCAATTTTCTGTCATCTTGATTTTATTTTTGCTCTTGACCAGCCAGACCAGCTTGTTTTAATGATCATTCTTCAGGATCCAGCAGAAGGGCTGTAGGTCCTAGTGTACATTTTATCTACTTGCCTTGCTGGTGTCTGTAATTCAAGTATCTGAGATACCGAAGCTGGTCAACTGAGGGCCGAGGTGTATTTTAAGGTGCAAGATTTGAAAAAAAAAAAACCGTGAAGGAATTGCTATTACAAGTTGCACTTTGCACTTTGATTATAATTAGTAATACAAATTTCTGTAAAATACCTAAAACTCTATTAACACTTAGAAAATAAGGGAATGAGGCTAACAGTAGTGTAGAAACACTAGCAAAACTTAATTTATCACACGACCCTTTCCTTGAGACACAGATGAATTCTGATTCTTATCTTTTTGTTGATTTCCCTTGCGTGTCTTTTCCAGTGAGATATTTTGTAATTCTGCCAAATATTTGACTTATTGTCTCTACTGTTTGAATAATATGCCCTGACCTTGTAGTTGTGTTCCTTCTAATTGGCAACAAGTCATACTGCAATGTTCTTATGAGAAACTAGCTTTTTCTTTTCTTTTTTTTTTTTGTTTTTTCTCAGCCAGGGTCTTGCTCGGTCACCCAGGCCCTATGGCAGTGGTGCAGTCATTGCTCTCTGCAGCCTCCACCTGTTGAGCTTCAGTGATCCTCCCACCTCGGCCTCTAGAGTAGCTGGGACTACATACTACCAGATCTGCCTTTTTTTTTTCTTTCTTTCTTTCTTTTTTTTTTTTTTTTTTTTTTTTTTTGGAGAGAAAGAGTCTTCCTGTGCAGCCCAGGCTGGTCTTGAAATCCTGGCAATCCTCTTTCAAGCGTTCATCCTGCTTCAGGCTCCCAAAATGCTGAGATTATAGGAGTGAGCCACTGCACCTGGCCTGTTCTTTTTGTTTTACTTGAATACTATGCATTACAATCAAAGTAGCTCATGCAGGCCAGGTTTATCCTTATTACCATTTCATCATGTGGCAAAGGCAAACCTTCTTACTATTCTATAGTCAAGTTTTCCTTATTCTCTATCATCTTTGTTACAGTTTAAGACAAATAATTATAAAAATTGTGTTGCAGAAATTGACACTTGAGTGGCTCTATGCATCTCATATTTGATAACTGCCCAAACAGAACTCTTAATCCTGTCCCCACATTGACTTCTTATTCAGCATGCATATCTAAGTACATAACATGACTATTTACTTTCTGTCAGAAACCTGGAAGAAGAGGAGAGGTTATTGCTAGCATCCCCTTTCCCCTTACTCTCTATATCCAATTTGAATCCAGCGTCTTCTCAACAATGACAATAACTTTGTCCAAACCACTATATCCACCATCCATCTTCTCTTACTTGGGTTACTTTAACTAGTTTCTCCACATTTACTCTGGTCTTCTTCTAATTCATTCCCTTCATAGCAGCCAAAGTAATTTGTAAAATCTACATAGCACCATATTATACCCATGGGTAAGGCCTGCAAGGGCTTTCCACTGCTCTCAGGTTCAATTCCAAGCGTCCTCATTAATCTGTCTTCTGCTTACCTCTACAGACTCAGGCCACTTCTCCCTTACTCCTTCATGATCCAGCCACACTAGTCTTCTATCAGCAACTTGGAGCTTTGCTAGGCTCTATATTGCATGATGCTGAGGTTTGGGCTTCTGCCCAGAGCGCCCATTAAGATGTTTTTTAGCCCTTGCTCTCCTCCCTTCCTCCCTCCTTTTGAGGTTCCAAGTCTCTACTGTATTCATCTTTATGTCCTTGAAGACCCAAGGTTTAGCTCCAACTTACAAATAAGAACATGTGATATTCGATTTTATTTTTCTGCATTAATTTGCTTAGGATAATGGCCTCCAGCTGCATCCACGTTGCTGCAAAGGACACAATTTTATTCTTTTTTAGGGCTGTGTAGAATTCTGTAATATAGATGTACCACATTTTCTTTATCCAATCCACTGTTAATAAGCACCTAGGTTGATCACATGTATTTGCTAGAATATAGCATGTATTTTAAAAATGTATTTTTAAATGCTTACAGCAAGTCTGAATTACTTAATTTACACAGATTTGAGTTTTCATTTTATGCATCTGTTGCAAATAAAATAATTAGGGTAAGAAGTTTCTCAAGGGAATTGTTTTTTTATTATATTGTTTTATTTTAGATTTTCATAGCATGCTGCAGATGGTTTCTGCATTCCAGTTCTAAGAATTTTATAACAACTAAATTTAACAAATATTTATAGAGCAATTGCACTGAGCATGCTAGATATAGACATAAATTTAATTATTCACCTTAAAGGAGCTTCTAATACACTTGAGGAGAGAAAACAAAACAACTAATTTTTGTTGAGCTCCGAAGTCAGGTTTTCCCACTGAATCTTGGCACAGAGAGTATTAAGATTATCTTCATTTTAAAGAGGGAACTAAGATTCAATGAGTTACAAAGTGAGTGGCAGGACTGATTTGCTTGACTTCCTTATAGATTCCAGATATTAGTCCTTTGTTTAATGCATAATTTACAAATATTTTCTCCCATTCTGTAGGTTATCTGTTTATTCTGGTGATTGTTTCTTTTGCTGTGCAGAAGCTTTTTAGTTTAATTATGTACCATTTATTTATTTTTGTTTTAGTTGAATTTGCTTTTTGGGTCTTAGTCATAAATTCTTTGCCTAGGCCAATGCCCAGAAGAGTTTTTCCTAGGTTTCCTTCTAGAATTTTTATGGTTTCAGGTCTTAGACATAAGTATTTAATCCATGCTGCGTTAATTTTTATATATGGTGAGAGATAGGGATCCAGTTTCATTCTTCTACATGTGACTATCCAATTTTCTTGGCATCATTTATTGAATAGGGTGTCCTTTCCCCAATCACGATTTTGTGGGCTTTGTCAAGGATCAGTTGGTTTTAAGTATTTGGCTTTATTTCTGGGGTCTCTATCCTGTTCTGTTGGTCTATATGTCTACTTTTATACCAGTACCATATTGTTTTGGTTACCATAATCATATAGTATAATTTGAAGTTGGGTCATGTGATGCTTCCAGATTTGTTCTTTTCACGTAGGATTGCTTTGGCTATTTGTGCTCCTTTTTGGTTTCATATAAATTTTAGGATTGTTTTTTCTAATTCTGTGAAAAGTGATGTTGGTATTTTCATAGGAATTGCACTGAATTTTTAGATCACTTTGGGCAGTATGATCATTTCCACAGTATTGATTTTTCTAATCCATGAGCATGGGATGTATTTCCATTTGTTGGTGCCATCTGTGATTTCTTTCAGCAGTGTTTCATAGTTTTTCCTTTAGAGACCTTTTACCTCCTTGGTTAAGAATATTCCTAGGGTTTGGTGGTTGTTTTTTTTTCTTTTCTTTTTTTTATTCATTGTAAGGGGGATTGGGTTCTTGATTTGATTCTCAGCTTGGTCATTGTTGGTACATAGTAGTGCTACTGATTTATGTACATTGATTTTGTAACCTGAGACTTTACTAAATTTATTTATCAGATCTAGAAATATTTTAGAGGGATCTTTAGGGTTTTCTAGGTATAAGACCATATCATTGATGAGATAATTTGGCTTCCTCTTTTCCAATTTGAATGTCCTTTATTTCTTTTTCTTGCCTGATTGCTCTGGCAAGGACTTTCAATTTCTCAAAATTTAAAAGAGAACTACCAATTGGCCCAGCAATCCCATTACTGGGTATATACCCAAAGGAGAATAAGTTGTTCTACCAAAAAGACATATGTGCTTATATGTTCATTGCAGTGCTAGTCACAATAACAAAGACATAGGATCAACCAAGATGCCCATCAATGGTGGACTGAATAAAGAAAATGTACCACATATACATCATGGAATACTACACAGCCATAAAAAAGAACAAAATCATGTCTTTTGCTGCAACAAGGCCATTATCCTAAGTGAATTAACACAGAAACAGAAAACCAAATGCCACATGCTTTCATTTATAAATGGGAGCCAAATATTGAGTCCTCATAGACATAAAGATGTCAACATTACACACTGGAGTCTCTTAAAGAGGGAGAGAGGAAGGGGAGCAAGAATTGACCTATTGGGAACTATGCTCACTACCTGGATGATGGGATCTTTCATAACCTTAACTTCAGCATCATACAATATAACCACGTAACAAACCTGCACATAGACCTCCTGTATCTAAAATAAAAGTTGAGATTATTTTAAAAATACTTCCCTTAGCTATAAAACCTATGTCCCTTTAGTCAAAAATTGATCTATAAAAGGAAATTACCAGTTTTGAAAAGTTTATTCTCATCTATTAATCTAGACAAACTTGGTTTGTGTTAAATTATCCTTTGGTTTTATGATAATATTTAATATCCTCTATTTTTGCACAAACAATTCTAAATATTTTATTTCTTTTTTACTTTATGAAGCTAGTTCTCTACTATAAACCAAAATAGTTATAATGTGATGAGTGAAGAATCTCATGCCTGTAATCCCAGTGCTTTGAGAGGCCAAAGCAGGAAGATTGCTTGAGGCTAGGAGTTCAAGACAAGCCTGGGCAGCATAATGAGACCCTGTCTCTAAAGAAAAATTAACAAATTAGCCATATGTGGTGGCATGCACCTATATTCTTAGCTACTAGGGATGCTGAGGCAGGAGGATTACTTAAGCCCAGAAATGTGAGGTTACAATGAGCTGTGATCATGCCACTGAACTATAGCCTGAGCAACAGAGCAAGACTCTATCTCAGAAAAGAAAGAAAAAAAGAAAAGAAAGAGAGAGAGAGAAATAAAGAAAGGGAAGGAAACAGGCTTGGCTGATATTTATATGTGATAGATTACAGCATTTTCTAGTTTATGGCATTTCAGTTCATGGCCTTGCATCACAAAGCATCAGATTAAATAAAGATATTTTTCAAGATGAATGCTTGTGTAACAAGAGTGTTGCCATCTAAAATAAAGCAAACTGAGATGTGTTAATAGTTAGCCTGTTTATATATTTATAATTACTACTGGTTTTGGCTTTAATTCTTGTTACACTGTTTCCTGTCTCTCCTGCTAATATCCAGTTTAATAGCCTGTTTAGGTACGTATAATATTTACTAATGGTTTTGCCTTTTATTCTTTTTTTTTTTTTTTTTTTTTGAGATGGAGTTTCCCTCTGTCGCCCAGGCGGGAGTGCAGTGGCGCCATCTCGGCTCACTGCACGCTCCGCCTCCCAGGTTCATGCCATTCTCCTGCCTCAGCTTCCTGAGTAGCTGGGACTACAGGTGCCCGCCACCACGCCTGGCTAATTTTTTTGTATTTTTAGTAGAGACGGGATTTTACCGTGTTAGCCAGGATGGTCTTGATCTCCTGACCTGCCTGCCTCCGCCTCCCAAAGTGCTGGGATTACAGGCATGAGCCACCACGCCCGGCGTTGCCTTTTATGCTTATTGCATTGTTTCTTAACTTTCCTGTTACACTATACATTCACAAAGGAAGGAGCTCTATCTTGTCCACTTCTATAATCCCCAAAAGCCTCTGCACAGAGTAGGGGCTGCATCAATATTGGCTCAATTAATGGATAAATAAGGTTTGGGCTGTGTGTTTAGTCCACTGAGAGTTAACAAGAGGCCAGTGTGGCTGGAGTGGAGTAACCAAAGGAAAAGAGTGGTAGGGGATGGTGTCAGAGAAATGACATATGGTTAGATCCTGCAGGGTGTGTAGGCTGTCTTGAGGACTTCGTCACTTTGAGTGAGAGAGAAAACCACTGAAGAGTTTGGAGCAGAGAAGTAACATAATCTCATCACTCTGGCTACTAAATTGAAATCAGATTATAGGGAGCCAAGGGCAGAAACAGCTGGAAGCTGGGAAGCTGTTATAATGATGCAGGTGAGCCCAGGGGAGCGTAATAGTGGGAATAATGAAAAGTGCTTAGATTCTGGATATAGTTTGAGGGTAGTACCAACAAGATTGCAAAAGGCCTTACATGCCATGATAATATAATTTGTAGACTTGTGTGATACAGTTGTTAAAATAGCCTATTAATAAGAAGTGATCAAAGGAGGAAGGAAAAGAAGGGCAAGAAGCCGTATCAGAATCTCTAGGGTTTGTTAAGTTTGAAAGGCGCATTTAATCTGATTTTCTATTGGAAAAAAATGATTTTTGAATACAAACTACAGAAAGTAAAAATCCACCAAATATTTTTTACTGAGGGGGTGGTGAGATATTCAGAAGACTGAGAAAGCAAGCATTGAGGAGAGCATAACAACCTCATGCTTTGCTAATACTTATGTTCAGAGTAAATAGAAGGTGCAATTTATACTTTTATAGCTATTACCTAGTATAAGATGCTTTAAGGTAGATTTTAACATAAAGTTATATTTTATAGTAGTGGTATAAAATAATAAGCATCTACCTTCTAAAAGTATGTACCTGAGTGTTATTTATATCCAAAATGGCATCATCTATTACTTGGAATAATAAGATAACTTAAATATGAGTATTGTGGGCTATTGTTAGTTTGTTGGGATTTCTGCATTGTGAGGCTTTCGACATCTTGTGCAGAGTGAATATATATATAAGAAAAGGATGAAGATAATCCCAGAAACCCTTTTCATCAAACCTGAAAGACTATAGAGCATTTGTTATAAGACTATGAAGAAGGGGAAATACGTGATAAGGAGTGATGAATGTTTTGTGCAATCTGGAGCTGACACAATTTCTTGTTTTTTGTTTTGTTTTGTTTTGCTTTTTTAAGCAGAAACAATGTTAAGGTCAAAATTATGGAGCTCTTGCCAAGCCACCAGACTTGATATTCACCAGAATATCTTAAGGAAGGACAATTAATGATAATAGCTAACAATTGTGCAGCACTTCTACACATCACGCCCTGTTTTAAGAGTTTTGTTTAGGATCATGGTATTTCCCCACCAGGTAAATATCAGGAGTTTCATTAGTTATTCATTTATCTTATCCCAGATCCTATGTAATTACCATATGTACTATCATTATTATCCCAACCTTATAGATTAGAAAACCAAAGTATATAGAAATTATACAGTTTTCCCAAGGTCATATAATTCATGAACAGCAAAGCTAAGAGACATTTGTATATGCTCTTCCCTTGTGATAAGGGCAGCTAGAATTGGTCTAGAGACCAACTGGTCTCTTCCCTTGTGATAAGAAACCAATTGGTCTCTTCTTTTGTGATAAGGGCAGCTAGAATTGGTCTAGCTCTTCATCTAAGAGATAGCAAGCAAACTTGCACAAATTATTGATGAAGCCTAGTAGGGAATGGGTTCGTGTGGCAAGGGGAGGGGAGATGAGTTCATGGGAGTGGGATATAAGTTGATATGGGTTATATGTTCTATGTAGTCCATAAAATTAGAGTTCTGCCTGAGCCTGCAATCTGGGAATCACAAAATTAGTAAAATGAGATTATCTAGATCTATTGACTTGGATCCCTTTAAGTGGTTCAAGACACAGATCTGTTCGCTAAATTTCACTTAAGGGAAGAGAGAACTCACACATAAACAGGCAATCTTGTACTCAGGCATTCCCTTTAGAAATTTTCAGTTCAAAAAATTTTTATCTGTTCTCCAATGTATTTTTCTTTTTGACAGAAGATAACAATGTCCCAGAAAACCAAAACTTTGGTGATGTGTATGTCAAGGATCCCCATATATTATAAAGGAGATGTTTTCTGAGAACCTTACTGTGTTAAAGGTTAGAAAACATCTAACAATGACAACATATGTCCTTCTCATCTGAGGCAAAACACAGCACATTGTTGAAAAAGCAGCAGTGTTTGATTATTGTTTGTCTTCTTCTGTAGAGTACAACTAGGCTCAGTACATGAGATTGCACATTACTGCCACCTATATCAGGGACCTACTACAGTTTTAAAACAAGAACTAGAGCTTCCAATCACAAAGACAAGAGTCCTAACTCTTAGGGAAACTAAAGAAATCTTGCATTCGGAGTGCTG
Source organism: Theropithecus gelada (assembly GCF_003255815.1). Lineage (NCBI taxonomy): Eukaryota > Metazoa > Chordata > Mammalia > Primates > Cercopithecidae > Theropithecus > Theropithecus gelada. Next base: position 116,385,770 of record NC_037670.1, on the reverse strand, counting down.
TCAAATCATTTTGGGGCAGCACTTTCTACTTAATGTTTTCCGCCATTCTCCACATGGCAGCCAGAATGGGCATTTCAAAACTCAGATCTGATCTTGTGAGCCTTTGGTTTCAAACTGTTCCAAGGGCTTCTCAACATCCTTAGGATAAAGATGAAAATGTTTACTGTGATCAGTGAGCCTGTGAATAAAACAAATCCTATTTTCCTCTCTGGCCTCTGTCTAGCCATACCCTCCTGATCCTCCTTACTCTCTGAGCTCCAGCCACATTAACTTCAGGCACAGTGTATTTCCTCCAGCCACAGGCCATTTGTACATGCCCTTCCTCTGCCTGGATAGTTTTTCCCACCACGAGTTGCTTTACCTAGTTCACTCCTATTCTTCCTTCATACCAGAGTTCAATCATTACTTCCTTCCCTGGCACCCTTGCAGAGCAACAGTGTTGTCTAACTCCACGGGCCCTGTTGACATTATCTTCCATGGGAATAGTGCCTCCTGGAGTCCTGCCCCAGCTTCTTTTATATGTTCTTCTCTCCTTTGGAACATTTATCACACTGTATAAAGTATGTATGTGTTGATTTCTTTAGGTTTTGATACCTCTCTCTCCCATCCAAATCTAAACTCTATGAAAGCAGGAATTTTTGCTCACTATTGTACACCCACAGTCTAGCATAGTGTCTATCAAATAATGGGCAACTAAAAAATATTTATTGAATGAGTAAATACAACAAATGTTTGGAGACTACCAGTAGGTTGATAGTCTTGGAGACTACCAGGAGGTTAACAGTCTCTTTGAATTTAGCTGTATCCAAAGTCCTATAAGCCTATCAATAGAAATAGTTTGTGTTGGGGAGGACAATGCCAGGTTAACAGACACTTAAAATACATCTCTGTACAGAATGCATTGCTTCTTTCACCACTGTGGTTCTCAGATTTCTAAAATGGTCCTCATGATCTTGGCTCCCTGGTATTACTCCTGTGATTACATTACTTTGCACAGCAAAGGGATTTTGCAGATGTAATTAAGGTTACTAATCAGTTGACCTTGAAATAGGGAGATTATCTAGGTACATGAAATCTAATCACATGAGCCCTTTAAAAGCAGACAGAATTCTTTAGTTAGGGGTTGAAGTCAGAAATTTGAATCATGAAATTTGATACATGGAGGAAGCCATATGCAATGGGCTTCAGAGCAATCCTCAGAGAAGAGCCAGCCAGAAATCAGGGACCTCACTCTTACAACTGCAACGGGATTCTACCAACCACTTGAATGAGCTTGGAAATAGATTCTTTCCCAGAGTCTCCAGTTGAGGACATAGCTTAGCTGAAACCTTTATTTCAGCCTTAGGAGCCCCTGAGCAGAAAACCCACCTGTACTGCACCAGACTTCTGACCTACAGAACTTTCAGTTAATAAATGGGTGTTTTTAAGCCATTATGTTTGTGTAATTTGTTATACAACAATAGAAAACTAATATAACCATTAAACATTGGCTTCCAAATTTTGTCAAGAAATATTTGAGAAGATATTAACCTCACTGTCAAGGTCAATTATATAAACCACAATGAATTAACTGTAAGCTTGGCTGGGCGTGGTGGTTCACACCTGTAATCTCAGCACTTTGGGAGGCCAAGTGGGCAGATCACTTGAGGTCACAAGTTTGAGACCAGCCTGGCCAACATGACAAAACCCCACTTCTACAAAAAATACAAAAAATAGCTGGGCATGGTGGCACATGCCTGTAATCCCAGATACTCAGGAGGCTGAGGCAGGAGAATCACTTGAACCCAGGAGGCAGAGGTTGTAGTGAGCCAAGATTGTGCCACTGTACTCCAACCTGGGTGATAGAGCCAAACTCCATCTCAAAAAAAAAAAAAAAAAAAAAGGTAAGCTTGACAAATATCTGAATGACAACCACAATATTCTTCTTTTCCTTACTAAGGTTTATTGGTTGACACAGGTAAATATACTTGGCCAAATTTATGAGTTGAACGCTGCTGCTGTCCAATTTTTGAACGCTAAGCAGAAATCTTAGTGACTGCAAACTTATTTTTATATATACATACAAACACATGTATATATATATTAATATATAAATGAATAAATAGACCCTGAGATTTCAAGGGGAATCACTAATGCCATTGTCATTTTGACATATTTTGACCCTGAAAGTTCAAGGGGTGATCATTAATATCATTGTCATTTTGTTATATTTTAAGCTTGCATAAGCAGAATTCAGTCATGGATATAGTAAATTGGTACCAAAATGTCTTTTAATTCTCTTAACCTTATGGATTACTGAGAGAACATTTTCTTAAAAATTATGAGAAAGAGTCTCATTTAGTCTATCCATAGGAAAAATCAAAACAAGATTTTCTTGATCTCATGGCTGAAAATTATGTTTAGGCGTTTGTGAGTAACTCATTTTTTTCTTTATTTTTTAGACAGTCTTGCTCTGTCATCCAGGCTGGAGTGCAATGACGCGACCTTGGCTCACTGCAACCTCCGCCTCGCGGGTTCAAGCGATTCTTCTGCTCAGCCTCCTGAATAACTGGGACTACAGGCGCATGCCACTACGCCCAGCTAATTTTTGTATTTTTAGTAGAGACGATATTTCACCATGGTGGTCAGGCTGGTCTCGAACTCCTGACCTCATGACTCATGATCCACCCTCCTTGGCCTCACAAAGTGCTGGGATTACAGGCGAGTAACTCGTTTCTGACTGATGTTTAAAAGTCTTTGCCAAAATATCTTCAATAGGATTTTTTTTTCTAAAGAGCTTACATTTGAATCTGTTGCATAAGATAATTTACAGAAAATTACTTTGTGGAATTGGTATTCCCACATTTTAGTTATGAAAGCAAATTCTTAATGTTAAAGAGATTTATGTGGTGTTCCACTAACTTCACCATTAGTCTTTCTTTTTCTGAGCTAGTGCCTGGAAAACCAATAGAATCATAACAAAAAAAACGGGTAAACACTTTTATAATCTAAGCATACAAAGCTTTTCTAAGCTTCATGTGAAAACAAAAAATTATAAAAGTTAAAAATACAAAAATTTGACTGCATAAAAATCAAACCAATAGAATCTGAAAATCTATTAAAAACAAAAAATACATGTTAAAAGGTGATTGTGCAAAAATGTGTAGCTTTCCTGTGTAAATACTGTAACTATTTAGGAAGTATAGTGGAAAAAAAGAACCCTACTGATACAAAAAACCCTACTCATAATATCAGTCTGAAACTCCATGATAAAACTACAAAATGCCACCAAGTGAAACAAAAACAAAAACAAAATACATGAAGAAATAGACACACTGTCATCTTAGATCACTGCAAATATTGGGAAGATGTTAATTTTACCTTACCTATAAATGCCAAGCAATTTTAATCAGAATCCCTATAGGCTTTTCTTGGTGGGAAGGATGTGTCAAAATGATTCTTATGTTAGGAAGAACAGACATTCCAGAATTACCTAAGAACATTCTGAGAGAGAACAATTGGGGAATACTAACCTTACAAAATGTTAAAAATAATTACCAGGCTTTGCCACTTATTAGATTTTGGTACCACTAGCTCATAAATGATAAATCAATGGATAAGAATAGAAAATCCAGCAGTAGATAAAATTGTATACATTTAGTACCTGACAAAGGTAGCATTTATATCAGTGGGAAAGGATGCATTATTTGATACTAGCATTGGATAACTATTGACTATTTGGAAAGATTAGGCTCTTTCACCAACTGACTCTTACACAAAGATAAGTTCTATAAATATCAAACATGCAAATGCAAAAAGAAAAATAAATATTACAGAAAAATTGGTAAACATTCGTATTATCTAAGCATATAGAAGTTTTTCTAAGCATTGTGTGAAAACCAGAAATTATTAAAAAAACCAAAAATTTGATTGCATAAAATTCAAAATTTCTATAGGAAACAAAATATTATAAACAAATACAAATACAGAGTAACATATTGATGAGAAAATATATTGACTGTGTGTAGAATAAACCGATTTAGGTGTACATTTTTCTCTTTTGTATGTCTGGAGACCTATCCAGAAAAAAGTTGTTGTGAAACATTAATGTTAGCTGTTTCTATGGATTTATTATCATGAGCACAATTCTTTATTGAAATGCAACCTTGCTATTTAATTATTTCATAATACATTTAATATTGGCAGTAAGGCCAAGATGAATCATTTAATAAATAGAATTGGGACCATGGTTAATCATTTGAACACTGAAATTATATCCTAATTTCATACTTTCATATAGTGCAAATAGCTTAACTATTTTTGATATAAAAAAGAAACCATAAAGTATATAATCTTAGAGGTGGCAAAGGCTATTCTAAAATGATCAAAGGAAAAACCAATAAAGGAAAATATTGATGAATTTCATTTATATAAAATATTTTAAACATCTCTTTATAAATAACTCACACCATAGGTAAGGCAAACAACGAACTGGGAGAAGTATTTGCCATACATACAATAAACAAATATGATGATGAGCCACTACAATGAAGACTAATATTTGTTGGAAAATATGGGCAAAGGGCATGAACAGGCAAAAACATAAATGAACAATAAGCATATGAAATAAATGTGCATTTTCATTACTAATAAAAAAAGTTAAAATATCAAAAAAGATATTGCTCTTTACTTATGTGGAAAAACAATAAAAAGAATAATAGTTCCTAGAGTGAGCAAGAATGTAAGAAAACTTATGTACTGTTAGTAGGATGTAAATTGGTAAAACATCTCTAGGAAAAAATTTAATTTGTGGTTACAATTGTGCATATCTTTTGATTCAGAATACACTTTCTGAATAAAAAATGAAAGCCTGAGCTCCAGAATTATCTAGAGACTACATTCCATGAGTGACACAGTTGGTCAGTGTGTAAAATCCTTCTTGATTCTTAAGAACCATGTGTACAATATCGGAGTTTTGTGTTTAAGCCTCATCTGGAGTTACTTTCTCAAAAAGGCAGTGAAACATGTTAGAAAAAACAAGATTATGAGCCAGTTGTGGTGGTACATGCCTGTAATCCCCGCACTTGGGGAGGCCAAGAAGGGAGGATCATATGAGGCCAGGAGTTCACGAGCAATCTGGGCAACATAGTGAGACCTTGTCTCAATAAAAAATTTTAAAAAATTAAAAAAAATTAGGCAGCTGTGGTGGTGCATGCCTGTAGTCCCAGCTACTCAGGAGGCTGAGCCCTTGAGTATCCCTTGAGCCCAGGAGTTCAAGGCCGAAGTAAGCTATGATTACCCACTGTACTCCAGCCTGGGCCACAGAGTAAGACCCTGTCTTTAAAATAATAAATTTTAAAAATAATAGATTTTCTATCTAATGATTTAGATTTCAATCCTGGCTCTGCCGTTTACTGTGTGACTTTCTATATGTTACTTAATGTCTCCAAGTCTCTGTTTCCTTGTATGTAAATGGGAGAATATTAACAATACTTACTTTAGAGAATGGTTCTCATGATTAATTGATGCAATCCATACAATGTCTGGAGTTTATATATAATTTCTAGTTTGTTAACGCCCTTCTACATGATACAAAATTTAAAAAGAAAAATATCCTCTGAACTGAGGGTGAGTATTTGCCCTCCTCAAAGAAACTGTAAGACCAAATCCACCTTGTTTCAATCAGCCTTTAACCAATGACTTTTTTCAAAGAACAGTTCATGAGATCCATCAAGGTACTCTTCTTTATGTGTCTATCATAGCCTGTAGTACCCATCTCACCATCCATACCCTATTAATGAGCATGCCTTGCGCTTCCTTGTCCATGACCCTGTCTGCACTCCTTTCCATGATGCTCTCTGGAACTTTTGCTCTATGACCAATACTTCCTTGCATTCTCCAATTCTTTGGAGTGATCTTTCCGCTTCCTCTTCTCAGCAGAAACCCGTACCTCCCCTGAGTGTTCTGCTTCTCTTGACTTACTCTCAAATGGACTTTTTTTTTTAAAGCAATTTTCATCCATTTTCTTCATGCTCACTTCTGATCGTTTTTTTCTCTCTCTTGTATTACTAACCTTTCCCTCCCAGTAGATTCACTGCATCAGCTTTAAAATATGCTCAAGTCACTTCTGTGAAAAATAATGACACAATAGCAATAAAACACCAACATCCTTCTGTTCAATATTCCCCCATACCACCATTCTTTTTTTCTCCCCCTTCACAACTTTTTAAGATTATGTGATACTCACTTCCCACTGACTTTTTTACTCCCTGGAATTTGGCTTTCACCTTCACTGTGCCACTGAAACAGTGCTTATTGATCTGCAGGAGTACTTCCCACTGACTTTTTTACTCCCTGGAATTTGGCTTTCACCTTCATTGTGCCACTGAAACAGTGCTTATTGATCTGCAGGAGTACTTTATAGAGGAAATTAGCTCTTTGTCTATGATTTGAGTTTTAAAAATGTTTTCTCGGTCTCATTTGCTTTTGATTTTGCTTATGATGATGCTTGATTTGTGGATTTGAAAAAATTTGTATCTATCCATTTGTGGTTCATAAGCGTGATGACTGAGCTTTCACACACATGTGAGATGTGCCTCACTCAATCCTTGTTATGATGTCAGCATATTACCCATCTGACGTCAAAGTAAAATAAAAATTTTAAAAAATTACATCTTCACTGTTTCTAGTTTCTTCTGTACAGATGCTGGGTTTATGGCATATTTAAAAAGTCCACTTCTCTGAGACTAGAATAAACTAGGGTTTGGTAATCTCTCTGGTTTATAGCACTTTATATTTAAATTTTATAGTATTTTATATTTGAGGACATTTTATATGTTGCACTTGTAATTTTGTCTGTTTCGATTAGAAGAAGGAAGTTGGGAAAATGGTGAATGGATATGTTCTGCCCATTCAGTTCTACGGAATTCCTGTAAGTTTATTTACATATCTACTGTTTTCAAAATTTTTATCGAGAATCTTTGTGAAATCTTTGAATAACCTTTGTGCAATGCTTAAATAAATAAAAATAATTGAAATAGGTTCCAAAAGAAGTCCAAAAAGTGATGTGGAACTCATGGAGCTCTATAATAATATTACGCTGTGTACTGAATAAATTGATTGACAATATCCAGATTAGTAATCTAGAGGGAGAAAGAGACCCAGGACATACTGCTTAGGATAAGTGAGAAAAGCCTTATCAAATAAGGCCCCCGTGTGGCAGTGTAATGACACGCCATACATACAAAACAAAACAAAACAAAAACACAGCTTGTTTACAGCAGTCTTGGTAAGCAAGTACCAATATGTCAACTAAATCCCGCTAAGAGTGACATTTGAAAAATAACATTATTACCTCATCATTTAAGATGGGGTTTTACTAAGTTTTCAGTCATAGTTCACAGTGCAAATATGAAAATGTACTGGAGACTAGAAGTCAATTTTGAGGATAGTAACATCTCACTTTCCTCGTTCTGTCATGATCACTCACTTTTATCTTCTTGATAAATGCTTCAGAGGCATGTGTGTTCTCTCCCCCACTCACGACACACCCAAGCATGGGGTTTTAGAAATTTTCTTGATAACTAATGGCTTTCCACTCTTTTCCTTCTGCAGTTTTATCTGTGGTTAAATAATAACAACATTAATTTGAGTAGTATTTGTCATTGCCAGTGCAAATATTTTGCTGAGACTGCCTGCATAACCAGTGCATCTGTTTCCTGATGGCTAATTCTGAACCCAAACTGTTGGACTATCAAGAAGAGACAAGCTAAGTTGTAGCTCCTAGGAGAAGAAAACTCTTTATAAGCCTCCGCGTCACAGGAGAGTAGACAAGTAATGTTCTGGAAGAAGTGCGCTGACTAGTCACAAACATCCATATACAGAAAACTCCCCTGCTTTTATTAACTTGAAAGATAAAGTGTAAAGTCTGACTAAATTGTTTTCTTAAAATTTTAATGTATGAACGAATATTTATGGTAGCACATTAGTTAAGACTGATATTATACATACATATAGCGAGAGAGAGAGGTGTGTGTGTGTGTGTATATATATATAGAGAGAGAGAGATGGAGTCTCACTCTGTCGCCCAGACTGGAGTGCACCGGTACAGTCTCGGCTCACTGCAACCTCCGCCTCCCGTGTTCAAACGATTCTCCTGCCTCAGCCTCCCGAGTAGCTGGGACTACATGCGTGTGCCACCACACCCGGCTAATTTTTGTAATTTTAGTAGAGATGGGGGTTTCACTATGTTGGTCAGGCTGGTCTCGAACTCGTGACCTCGTGATCCGCCCGCCTCGGTCTCCCAAAGTGCTGGGATTACAGGCGTGAGCCACCGCGCCTGGCCCATATATTTTTATTCTACTAAACAGAATAGTAGAATAAAATTAGATATGGTAGCTGAAAAGGATGATTCTTGGATTATTTTAAACAGAGATTTTTAAACTTTAAAAACCTCAGAAATTAGGAATTTACAGCTTTATTACACAAACGTGTGTTGTTAAAACATTCAAGAGTAACAGTATGTCCTGTATTACTAGGGATGCTATACAAGAAAAAGAGAGAGCCACACAAAACTGTATACTTTATAACATTCTTTGACAGAAACTTCAAAACCAGAGGTGGAAGATACATGGATTTTGGAGCCACTGAAGCCGTGAAATTTCAGTAAAAATCATGTCAAATGTGACTTCAAATTAAATTTGAGAAACATTTATTGAGAATCTGTTCTGTGTGCAGCACCGTGCTAGGTCCCACAGGGAAAGTAAGTCATTTAGGATTGCACTCTAAAATCTGGGCATATTAGTGCAAAGGGAGGTAAACAGCAGGCTTAGGTGAGTCAGAGGACCTGGCCCAAGCTGGGACCCTCCTGCAGGACGGTAGTGAGAAGCTCTGGGAAGGGGCGCTTCCGAACACGCGCGTTGAGGAGGGCGCTCCAGGACTCTTGAGGGAGCAGCCCGTCTGGACCGAGGCCGCGTCGTTCCTGGGCTTACTATTCCCAGTCCCGGACCGGAGTCACGGCCCAGGACGCCAGAAGACTCTACACTGGCACCGCGCTCCTCCTTGGGCGGGCGGTCAGTCCCGGGTGCGGGCTGCGCTGGAGGCTGAGGTGAAAGCGACATGGTGTGGAGGGTCAAGAAATCTCGCCACCACATGCGCCAAGAAGGAGATTCTACGAGCAATTCCCCCCACTCCCCTCAGGCCATTGTGTTGCTGTTTATTAGCTCCTGGGAGGGCGTCAGGACAAAAGGAACCCTCCTCCCTTCTTCGTAGTAAGGCCCAGGGTCGGGTGTGGGAGCCGGCGCGCTGCTTTCTAGGCAGACACTGAAGCTACGGCAGCCATGGAAATAGGTATCAGCCGTTAAAGCTTGGCTCCAGGCAAGGGGTGGCAATCTGCCCCTAACACTGTGGGGCCTCGCATCCCACAATCCCCGCGGCTAGCCTGCGTGGCTACTGGCTGCAGCTAGCGGGCTGCGAGAGCGAGCCCGGCGTCTTGACAGCGGCCCACGCGTCGGGGCGGGGCTTGAGCCCGCTGCTTTAAAAGTTCGCGCGGCCGGCCCCGCCCCTCCGGTGCCGCGATTGGATCCGGCGGGGGTAGCGTTGATTTGATAGGCGCAGAGAGGGTGGGGCTGCGCACGCGAGGCCGGGGCCCTAGTTGTTGCCGCCTGGGCTGGGGCACGAGTGGCTGCGGAGTGTGGGTGGTTGGGCGTGAGGGGCCGACGGGCTCGCGCGCGCGCCGTCTGCTGAGGTCCCTCGGGAAGGAGGAGAGCGCCCGACGCCGACCCGCACGCGCAGCCCGGCAGTCGGCGGCGCGCCGAGGGCGGAGGTGGTGCGTGTGTGTGGAGCTCGGGTGCCAAGGGCTAGCCGTCAGTCCCCGGGTGCGAGTCCCTGCTGTCTTCCACACCCTTCCTTCCTCCAGGCTCCTTTCCTACATTCTTCCCGCGCCCCCACGGTCGCGGACCGAGCGAGAACACCCTTAAGCAGGTGTGGGGGGCGTGCGGGGCGGCACGAGACAAAAGGGGCACGGGGGTAAGCCCGCCATGGCCTCCCGGAGCCTGGGGGGCCTGAGCGGGATCCGCGGCGGTGGCGGTGGAGGCGGCAAGAAAAGCCTGAGCTCCCGCAATGCTGCGGTGGAGAGGAGGAACCTCATCACCGTGTGCAGGTACGGCAGCGCAGGGCGAGGGGAACCAGCCTCCGGCCGGGGCTGAGACCTCTGGGCTTGCGCGCGGGTCCCTGGGGGGTCCCGGGCATGATGGGCTGCCGCCCAGTGCCCCCGCCTATGTTGCGCTAGCCGAGTGTGTGAGCGCGCAGCTTCTTGGACAGGGGCCCGGGTCTGGACACCGCCGCAGCCCTGGACTTTGTGTCAGTTCCAGTGCTGGAGGTATCGGAGGGTAGAGCTTGGGGCGGGGCTGGGGGAGGATTTGTTTTGAATGTGCAATCTAGTGTCAGAGTGAAAGAGGAGGGCAGGGAGGAAGAACTCTTTCATTTAATGCCCATTCAGCTGTCAGCCAGTTTTTGATAAAGTGGTAGTAACTGTGATTGTTTACTGTGGTGCCCCCAAATCAGAGTGCATTTCGTTGTTTTGGCTTGTTTACGTTATCTTCACCCATTTCATTTCACACGTTAGTTGAGTGCCTACTACATGCCAGCCATTGTGTGTGTGAGCGTGTGTGTACTATCCACTCTTCAGCTACAGTGCTAGTGCTGTCTCTGCAGTTGTTATTAAGAGTGGGACTGTGGTCTTTATGTCAATTATTTATTCTAAGGCCTGCCTTTCCTTAATGTTTTATAACGGTAAATGTAGTATTTCCTTACTTCAGAAAAATATAGAAACAGTAGAAGAATAATTATATTGGGCCGGGCGCGGTGGCTTACGCCTGTAATCCCAGGACTTTGGGAGGCTGAGGCGGGCGGATCACGAGGTCAAGAGTTCGAGACCAGTCTGGCCAACATAGTGAAACCTCGTCTCTACTAAGAATACAAAAAATTAGCCGGGGGCGGGGGGGGGGGGGGGGCGGGTGCCTGTAATCCCAGCTACTCCGGAGGATGAGGCAGGAGAATCGCTTGAACCCGGTAGGCGGTTGTAGTGAGCTGAGATCACGTCATTGCACTCCAGCTGGGGCCACAGTGGGAGACTCCATTAAAACTAACTAAATAAATAAATATATACTGTTTATAATAAGACTAGTATTCAGAGAAAACTGGTTTTTAACATGCTGATATATTTCCTTTAAGTCTTATATCTGAGTATTAAGAAAAATTGAAACCCTAAGCATCAATTTCTTAGGAACTTCTCTGAACCATTGTTTTAAAATTACTTTTTTCCATCAGACTCCTAATCATCACCTAGAGATATTCCTCTTAAGAATCAGATGATAATGAAACTTTTTCTTCCTTTGCAATTTCTCCGTGTTTTTCCGCTGTTCTTCTTGTGTGAACATGTGTCTAGCATCTTAAGTGGAATACAGATTATAATTCCAGGACTTAAATGCAGTTAACTCACAGTGACTTTTTAAAAAATGCTTGGATTATTACAAATGTTTATCTAGCAAGAAGACCTTCTTCATTGACTGTGATTGTATATGTGTATGTAATTATTACAGCACTTTGAGTTGTAAATGGTAAAGTAATATGGCGTCTGTTTAATTTACCATTTGTGCTGTCTACGATGTAACTTGTTGAGACAAATAGGCTGTTAGGTTTTTTAAAGTATAGGTAAATATTTTTAAAGTGGGTAAATGGAACAATAAGCAAGGCTGATTTTCTTAACCATAATATACAGACATTAAAAACTGCTTTAAAAATAAGGGTAGTTTCAACATATACAGTGCTTCTTGGGGGGTAACATTTAATAAAAAGCTCTATCAGCTTTTGTTAAACTTCACAAGGGTAATGATTCTATCTGCTTTTTGCTTAGTCTTTTTTTTTTTTCCCAAATTCTCGATATAGCATCTGACACTCAAAAAATATTTATTGAATGAATAAATTCAATGATGGCTACTGTTCCTTTTGCTTCTCCATTTTTATCTTGACTGGCTTTAGATCATGTGATGACCATTTGTGCCCTTATCAGAGACAGTTGAAAAGAAAAGGATTTGTATTTCAACTTTATTTAAATTAAATTTTAAATTATCTTTAAGAAATTTTAGGAACGTCACACTGATTTCTGGGGACAACTCTCTGTATTAGTTGTATTTTCATTATTGTAATTTACATTATTATTTTCTACTGTGAAATGAGTATATGCTAACTTTAGTTACGGTTTACACACAGATTTAGTGTAATAGCTAAAATAAATTGCGGTTTCTGCTCTGGATTTCATTTGTATAGTTATTTATATGGATAATATTAAGGCTGATCTTCATATCCAAATAGTTGATGGTGCATGTAAATTATCTATGTGTAGTAATGGGGTCTATATGATAGGCTTTGTCTGAATGACTTTTACTTTTTGGAAGAAAGTCACTATAGGTCATTTGTACATTTTAAGAAGCCGCATGACAAATTAAGAAAAATGAATAAAGCAGCATTTATGCATTTATTGCTAGTTTACTTTCCAGAGTCACCAAACCCTGGGTATTTCACTCATGTCTCTTATGAATTCTTTTTTTATTTTTTATTTATTTATTTTTTATTTTTGAAATGGAGTCTCGCTCTGTTGCCTGGGCGGGAGAGCGGTGGCGCGATCATAGCACGCTGCAAGCTCTGCTTCCCGGGGTCACGCCATTCTCCTGCCTCAGCCTCCTGAGTAGCTGGAACTACAGGCGCCCGCCACCACGCCTGGCTAATTTTTTGTATTTTGTTTAGTACAGACGCAGTTTCACCGTATTAGCCAGGATGGTCTCCATCTGCTGACCTCGTGATCCGCCCGCCTTGGCCCTCCAAAGTGCTGAGATTACAGGCGTTAGCCACCGCGCGCCCGGCCTCTTTTTTTATTTTTATATCTCAAATCAGAGATGATTTGATATTTAAGTTAGAAGGAAGTTGGTTTGGTGGAAATATAACTGGGTTCTAGGTTCACTTTATCATTAACTAGTGTGCACTTTTACAAGCCATGCAGCCTTTCCATATGTTCATTTCTGTTGTCTGTAAAATAATATTGGACTAGATCATTGTTAACCTTCAATTATAGGCCTAAAATTAATAATGGCCTCCAAGCAAAATATGTTTATATTTAGTTTTGAATTTTTCCAAATATGAGCAGAGTAATAAATGTTTATTATAGCTAAATTAGGTATGTCCATTTTTCTTTATAAACAAAAACATTTTGGACTGTGCCTTTCATTTTGTAATTCTCTGCTAATGTTCTGGAAAAACTGAACCATTTACAAAACCAAAAAAATAAAAAGTCACCAGCATATATCATTCTAGTGTATCCACTTATACTTACACAGTAATGTTTTACCTTACCCGTTAAACAATTTAGGTGTTTTCTCAGGTTAAGTTTAAAGTCTTATTATATGAGTACACAATTATTTACGTTTAAAGCCTTATTCAAGTGCAGTATACAGTTTTGAACTTTGAAAATGGGTTGTTTGGATAGGTAAGATAGATAAAGAGCTGAACTGAATTTTGGCTCATTGTGATTGTATATGTGTATGTATATGTAATTCATCAGTTTTTTTAGTGAACATTTACATGTCATACACTAAAAACATTTGCATGGTCCTTATTTCATCAGATAAGTACTGTTTTATCATATTTTTCATAGATTTTGGTGAAGAGATAGTAGGTCATTTGAGGACTCCAAATCTTACACACACAACTTCAAAATATTCATACACTTGACTTTGGCTCTGAGAACCAACTAGTATTTTCCCTGTATGTTCCCTATCGTTTAGAACTTCAGAAAATTAAATTGTTAAAGCCCTTCAGATTTTTAAAACTTGCATTTTTATCCATAATCAGATATTAGTCATTTTTCTGTCCTTTATAAGCTTCATTGTTTACAGAAAACCTTATATATTCCTTTGATTTTAGTTTTGGTGGCAGAGAATTAAAATCTAAATTCTCTTTCTATGACTTAACAATGTCTTATGAGCAAATTATTAAAATATACACATATAAACATTTCTGAATAACACTTGTCCAACTTTTAAGTCAATGCTTTTAAGAGAAACTTCCCATGCAAAGTCATAATTTTCCTGTTTTGTGGCTAGGAAGGACTAGTAAGAGGAATATAAGTAGTGTGATAAGCATGGTGGAGACAAATGATGATTTCACAATTCAAGTTTTTTTAATAACATATGCATAATCTTAGTTTTCCATAGGTCATGATATTATTTCAGAACTTGAATATTATTTCAAATTACATTAGCAGCTCAGTTTTTCCATTATAGTCAGGGAATGAGAAGCTTATATTTTTATACATAACTAATATTGGAGTTAAGTTTAAAATCGTCCATCAACTGTAGTGCTTAGCATTTATTTTGGAGTGCAGGATTTGTATAACTGAGATTTATTTAAGTGTGCAAATTTAATCCACAACACATAATATTTACAATATTTTGGATGAATTGCTTTTAAAAAAATGATTACACTTTTCCCTTCCTTCTTGAAAAAGACTATACATAGAATAATGTAATCCTTATTGATGACTTTACTCTGAATCTGCCTCTATGACTATGCCCACTGTGCAGTGGTTGTCCTTGGAGACTCTTGCAGCATGTAGAGCTTTTGCCTAAATGGCCCTGGAAGATTATGTGTTTGGAGTTCTTTAAGCTTTTGCATCCTTCTGTTTCTTCCTATCAAGTTATTTGTTATTTCTTACAACTCTTTCTATTTCTAGCAGTTCTTTTCTTTGTACTTCCCATTCTGACTTGATGATTATAATTTGTTGTGACCTAGGAAAATATGTAACTAAACTTTTCAAATGTTTATTTATTTATTTATTTTTAAAAGCACCCAGAGGCCTGAGTTAAGTTTAGTGAGCTTTAGAACTCTGAACTTCTTAACATTCTGATTGCTAACTAATCAGAAAAACTGTCTATTCTATGCTTGAACTTGGTGGGAGAAATGCAGATATGTGAAATGTTATTGAATATTAATGACTATAAAATCTGTCTTATCCTGTTTTGTGTTGCTATAAAGTAATACCTGAGGCTGGGTAGTTTATAAAGAAAAGAGGTTTATTTAGCTCACGATTCTGTAGGTTGTACAAGAACTGTGGCCTCAGCGGCTGCTGGGCTTCTGGTGAGGGCTTTTGTGCATCATCAGACATTGGTGGAGAGAGTCAAAGGGGAAGCAGGCAGATGTGAAGAGAGACCAAACCCAAGGGACATCCTGGTTTTATATCAACCTACTCTTCTAGGAACTGATCCATTCTCCCTTGAGACCAGTCCAGCCTTGCTAGAGTGAGAACTGGCTCACTACTGGGAGGTGAGTACCAAGCCATTCATGAGGTATCCACCCCCATGGTTACCCAAACACTTCCCACTAGGCCCCATTTCCCAACACCATCACATTAGGGATCAAATTTCAACATGTCATTTGATGGGGGCAGACCAACCATATACGGATTGCAGCATAATCCTTTAAAGAACTTTAAATCTGTTGGCCAGGCATGGTGGCTCACACCTGTAATCCTAGGACTTTGGGAGGCCAAGGCGGATGGATCACCTGAGGTCAAGAGTTCGAGATCAGCCTGGCCAACATGGTGAAACCCCATCTCTACTAAAAATACAAACATTAGCTGGGTGTGCTGTGGAGTGGGAGGCACCTGTAATTCCAGCTACTTGGGAGGCTGAGGCAGAATTGCTTGAACCCCGGGGTGGAGGTTGCAGTGAGCCAAGATTGCACTACTTCACCCCAGCCTGGGAGAAAGAGTGAGACTCTGTCTCAAAACAAACAAACAAACAAAAAACAAACAAAAAAAAACAAACTTTGAATCCAGTGATTTCCTTTTTTTTTTTTTTTTTTACTATTTGCTTGAGTATGCCTCATAAGACTATTCATACCTTGGCTATAGTGATTATAATATTTTTGGCTAAAGCTCTTTTAGTCATTTTATATGTAGTAGAACTTTGGGTTTGGATTCAGCATTAGTTATATACCTTGGAAGCAGATTCAGTATTATTAAATATTTCTAAGGATTATTCATGCTCTAATTAGTAGATGCTTACAATGGAGGTATGATGATCCTCTTTTAAACTACTAGTCCTAGAGTAGACATTTCAACATTCACAAAAGGTCATTATCTCTTCCCCCAACCAAACTGCATTCATATTAATTGACAACAGAGACTAGCTATCCCCCAGTCCTTTACTAGGGGGTATTTATTTTAACTCTGCTGCTTGATAATTGTCAAAATTTCAGTTGAGAGATGATATTCAAGGGGGAATGTTTGAAGCTTACCCACTCTTCTATTCCCTCTTACAGGTTTATAAAATATATCCCTGGGTCAGTCCAAAGCATCAGAGAGAATTGGGTATGTAGACTGCATTGCTCCACACTCTTCTATCCCCAGTTGCTTTTACCCAGTTGTATATTGGAAAGATTCCATCAGTCTCCATTGAAGGTCATCATGAGAATCTGTCACAGAGGGTCTTGAAGTTGTTGTCAAGGACATTATTATGTCAAAACGGGCTTCTTTTTTGTGAAGACTTCTGTGAGAAATCTCTGTGTTTAGTGCCAACAATTTGTATTTTCAAGCAATTGATTTATTTATATCTACTGGACACAAATGAATGTATAACTGACAACTTCATATTTTTCTCATGCAGCTGTTAGAAATCTTAGTATCAAGTCTGTAGTCAACCTCTACGAGATATGTAGGACATTGTGATAATACTTTTAGCCTTATTTCTAGCTCTACTATGCCACTATTCTTTTAATATAAATTTTTATTGACATACTTTCCATATAGAAAAGCATACATAACATAACTTTCATTTTTTGTGGTAGGACACAATGTTGTAACTAGCACCCAGGTCAAGAGAAAGAACTGTTCAAATATCAAGACCTCCTCCTTGCTTTCTTGTAGTTCATACCCATATTAAGGATAACTACTCTCCTGGTTTTTAACACCATGGTTTGTTTTGCCTTTTTAAATATTTTAAATGAATGGAATACTATGGTATATAACTTTTTGTGTTTAGCTTATTTTGTTCAACATTATGTTTGCAAGGTTCATCCGTTTTGTTGCATGTTGCTGTAGTTTGTTCATTTTCATTGCTGTGTCTTTTTCCATTGGATGAATATACCACAGTATTTCCATTCTGTCGCTGATTGTCATTTGAGTTGCTTCCACTTTTTGATTACTACTAACTAAATATTCATTCATATTTATTTTGGTGACAATATGTACATTTTTCTGTCAGATATTATCTTGGAGTGGAATTGATGAGTCATATGGCATGCAGATATTCAGCTTCAGTAGATATGAAAGTTTTCAAAAGGAGTTGTACTGACACTCATACTACTGAGCAGTGTGTGTAGGAGTTCCAGTTTTCTGTATCCTAACTAATGCTTGAAATTTTCTTTCATTTTAGCCAATCTTGTATGTCTGTTGGGGTGTCATATGGTGGTTTTAGTTTGCATTTTCTTGATGTCTAATGAAGTCAAGCACCTTTCTATAAGTCTGTAGGCCACTTGGAGATTTGCTTTCATGAAATGTCAATTCAAGTCACTTAGCAACTGGAATCTCTGCTTTTTGTTTATATTTTAGTTGTGTAGTTCTTTGTACATTCTATATGGGAATCTTTTCTTGGATATGTGTAATGCAAATGTCTTCCATTTGGTGGCTTTATTTTTCACTCTGTAGTACGTTTTGATGAATAGAAATTTCTGATTGGAAAATGGCCCATACATTTCCTTCATGGCTAATGTTTATTGTAATGTCTTTAAGAAGCCAGCCTAATCCAAAGTAATGAAAATATTCTTTTTTTCTTCTAAAGCTTTATTGTTTTATTTTTACATTTATATCAACAATTCATCTGTAGTTTATTGATGGTGTGAAGTACAGGGGTCAAGATTAAATATTTCCCTTAAGGAAAATCAACTGACCTGGTACCATTTATTGGAAAGACCATTGTATTAGTCTGTTCTCATGCTACTGTAAGGACATACCCGAGACTGCGTAATTTATGAAGGAAAGAGGTTTAATTGATTCACGGGTCTGCAGGGCTGGGGAGGCCTCAGGAAACTTACAAGCATGGTGGAAGGGGAATCTAACATGTCCTTCTTCACAAGGCAGCAGGAGAGAGAAGAATGAGAACCAAGCAAAGGGGGAAGCCCCTTATAAAACCATCAACTCTCATGAGCGCTTACTCACTATCATGAGACTAGCATGGGGGAAACCATCCCTATGATTCAGTTACCTCCTATCGGCTCCCTCCCATGATATGTGGGGATTATGGCAACTACAATTCAAGATGAGTTTTGGGTGGGGACACAGCCAAACTGTATCAACCATAGTTTCTCCACTACACTCAAGCATAACATTTATCTTAGGTGACTGGATAATTTGTGGTCTATTTCTAGACTTTCTTTTTTCCAATAGTCTATTTGTCTATCCTGAGCTAATATCATACTAAAATAATACCTATAACTTTATATTATGCCTTGATGTTTGGTAATACAAGTTTTCTAGCTTTGTTTTTCAAGATTAACTTGGCTATTCTTGGCCTTTTACAAACTAAATTTTGGAATCAACTTGTCATTTTCTGTTAAAATTTTTTT
Source organism: Theropithecus gelada (assembly GCF_003255815.1). Lineage (NCBI taxonomy): Eukaryota > Metazoa > Chordata > Mammalia > Primates > Cercopithecidae > Theropithecus > Theropithecus gelada. The sequence continues at coordinate 116,367,116 of NC_037670.1, read as the reverse complement.
CTGGGATTTTTATTAAGCTTGTACTGATACTATAAATCAGTTTTGGGAAAGCTGTCATCTTTGTAATATTAAGACTTAAATGCAACCCATGAACATAGTCTATTTCTTTATATGTTTAAATATTGTATAATTTTTCTCAATAATGTAGTTTTGCATATATAGATATTTTAAATCTCTTATTAGATTTATTCTTGCATATTTGATATATTTTTGTATTATGGTAACTGAAATCATTGAAAACTTTTCATTTTCTTGTGGTTGTTGGTTTATCGATATAAACTTGACCTTTTAAAATACTGGTCTTATATCTAGCACTCTTACCAGATTTCTTTATTAATTCTAACAGATTTTTTGCAGTTAAAAATTTTTCTTCTAGGCCGGGCGCGGTGGCTCAACCCTGTAATCCCAGCACTTTGGGAGGCTGAGACGGGCGGATCACGAGGTCAGGAGATCAAGACCATCCTGGCTAACACGGTGAAACCCCGTCTCTACTAAAAAATACAAAAAAAACTAGCCGGGCTTGGTGGCGGCGCCTGTAGTCCCAGCTACTCGGGAGTCTGAGGCAGGAGAATGGCGTGAACCCGGGAGGCGGAGCTTGCAGTGAGCCGAAATCGCGCCACTGCACTCCAGCCTGGGCGACAGAGCGAGACTCCGTCTCAAAAAAAAAAAAAAAAAAAAAAAAATTTTTTTCTTCTGAGTACACAGTCATGTCATGTGCCTATTTTGTTTCTTCCTTTTTCAATCTTTATGGCTTTTCTTTTTTGTCTTATTACACTGGCTAGGACCACTAATGCAATGTCACAGAAAACATTCAAAAGTTTATTATTAAATAGGATGTTTGCAGTAGGTTTTTCTTAGTTCTTTTCTATTTCTAAATTGCTGATAATTTTTATCATAAATGGGTGCTGATTATTGTATTATTAAGTTTTTTTTGTCTTTCAAGATAAACATGATTTTTCTCCCTTTTATTGTTTTCATAGTGAATTATGTTGACTTTTGCATGTTAAAACACTCTGGAATAAAAAAACAATGAGTTGTGATGTATTGTCTTTTTGAAATATCTTTGCATTCAGGGAGTTAATAATTTCTTTGGGATTTCTGCATATTTATTCATGGTAGAGATTGGTATGTAATTGTCCTTTCTTATAATGTTCTTGTCTGGTTTTGTCATTAAGGTTATTTGGCTTTATAAAACAAGTTGGGAAGTGTGTGTGTGTGTGTGTGTGTATGTGTGTATTTCCCTCCCCTGTTCTGTAGAACAGTTTGTGTAAGACTGATATTATTTCTTTCTTAAACATTTGGAAGAATTCACCAGGGAAGCAATGTGAACCACAAATTGTCTTTGTGGGAAATCATTTAGTAACGGAATCAATTCATTTAATAAATACTGAACAATTCAGATTTCCTGTGTCTTCTGGTATGAATTTCAGTAGGTTTTTCATGGACCATACCGATTTCATTTATATTGTCAATTTTTTTTTTTTTGCTAAGACTTTTCTTAATATCCTCTTAATGTCTTTTTATTATTTGAAAGATCTGTAGTGATTTCCCATTTTTCTTTCCTGATATTATAATCTCCATTTTCCCCATTTATTTTGCTAGGCATTTATTAATTTTACCAACTTTTTCAAAAAACAGCATTTGACTTTGTTGATTTTCTCTGTCGACTCGTGTTAGGACTTTGTTAATTTTCTCTGTCGAGTCCTGTTTATTTAAAAATCTGTCTAACTTTCAAACAGTTGAAGGTTTTTTAGTTATCTTTTATTTGTTGATTTCGAATGAATCTGTTGTGCAGAGAACATATTCTGAAAGATTTCAAGCTTTTGAAATTTGTCGATGCTTGCTTTATGATGCAGTATATGGTTAATTTCAGTGTATATTTCATATGCTTTTGGAAATAATGTGTATTGTGTCATTGTTGGTTGCACGATTTATATATGTCAGTTAAGTTAGTGTTTTAATTGCCTTGTTCATATCCTCTGTATTCTTACTTGTTTTTTTGTATACTATTTAGTATTGAGAGAGATGTGTTAAAGTCTACCTCTATGACTGTAGATTTTTGTTTCTCCATTTAGTTTTGTCATTTTTACTATAAATATTTTGTTTTATTACTAGTTTTATGGCGATTTAGAATTGTGGTCTCTTCCTAGTAGTTTGATTCATTTTCATCATGAAATGTCCCTCATTATCTCTAACAGTGCTACTACCTTAAAGTCTGTTTTATCTGCTATTAATACAGTTATAATAGCTTTCTTTTATTAATGTTCATATGATGTCTCTTTTTCCATCTTTTACTTTCACTTTTGCTGTTTCTGGGCTGTTATATTTAGAGTGTCCTTGTAGGTAAGATAGAATTGAATTTTCCATTTTATCTAGTCTGATAGCCTTAGTATTTTAGTTATTTAGCCCATTTTAATTAATGTTATTAGTATTATATTTGGATTTATAGCTATCTTACTGTTCCTTGTATGTTTGCTTTTTTCTCTTTTCTTGCCATCTTAAATATTAATATTTTTATAGTTCCAGTTATTTCATGATTCCAGTTTTTTACTTTGTGAACTTGTGAGTCATATATTCCATTTCTTTATATATGTTTATATATATTTCTATTCGTCTGGGAGTTACCTTTGATTTATTACAGTCTAATGCAAATTTTAACTTTTACTGCTTTTTCAGTAGTGTTAGAACCATTTATTCCCCCTCATCCTAAAACATACTCAGCCTCCTGAGTAACTAGGACTGCAGACATGCACCACCACACCCAGCCATTTTTTTTTTAATTTGTAGATACAGGATCTCGCAATGTTGCCCAGGCTGGTCTCGAACTGCTGGCCTCAGGCAGTCCTCCTGCCTCAGCCTCTAAAAGTGTTGGGATGACAGGCATCAGTCACCACGTGTGTCTCCATTATCTTTTTACACTCCAATTACATTGTGTTAAAATTTACCAGTCCTCACTTGATTCATATTCTTTCCCATGGTTTCTATTCTTATTTCTCTTTATGCTTCAGCTTGTATGTTTTCTATTGACTTCTTTTCTAGTTCATTAATTATGTCTTATGCTGTGTCTATTCTACTGTTTAATCCATTGAATGAGTTTTTAATTTCAGGTAGTTCTAGAATTTTTATTTGATTTTTTAAAATAGACTCTAACCCTCTGATTTTAAAAACCTATCTTTTTACCTATGTCCTTCATTTCTTTTAGTCTCTTCAACATGTTAATCACATTTATCTTAAAGTTCTTATTAATTTAGAATTTTGAATTATCTTTTTATCTTCTTTTATGGTCTGTTTTTTCTCTCTCTTACTCCTTTCTTTGTCATGTAGTCCTATCTTTTGTCACATCTAGAATGTTATTGAATGCCACATAATATTTATTAAGTTCTTTAATACTTTTGTTGTTCTTTTAGTACTATCATGTTTACCCTTTTGTCAACTATTATGTGTCAAAGTATTCATAAGAACATAGTATACAATAGAAATAGACCACAGTGGAGTAAACAGATGGAATGCACCACTCAATTTTAGAAAGATATCACCAACAGTTTACTAGTACCCCTGGCCAATAGTGTAGGTTAATGCCCACTTTGCTTTACTAGTGTTCATCTTCCTCCAGAGATACAGTAAGTAGCTGATTGCTTTCATCCAGTCAGGGACTGTGCTGAATCCAGACTGGGTTTTAACCATGGTTAGTCTTGAACAACCTACGGTTTGCTCCTGGCCTTTCAGGATTTTCAACTTAGATTTGGTATATTTTCTAGCACCCTTCCTCCAACAAGCCAAAACAACAAAATGCACTCTGATTTGGGGGCGACAGTAAACAATCACAGTAACTACTGTTTACCGAAAGCTGGCCGACAGCTGAATGTGCATTAAATGAAAGAGCTCTTCTTCCCCGCCTTCCTCTTTCACTCTGACACTAGATTGCACATTCAAAAACAAATCCTCCAAAATACATACTGTTTTGAAAATATTTTATGAAAGATAGAATGTAGATGTAATGCATACATTTTGTTGTTTTAGCTAGGTAAAATGATTTATTGTCTATTATCTCCAGTGATGGTGATTGTCTTTAGAGGAGGTTAGGAAAACAATATCCCCCCAAAGATTCGTATTTAACATTAGATTTTGTGATTTTTAAATCTTAGTATTTACAGAACCAAATCTTCTGTTATATTTCAGATCTAATCTCAAAATTAATACTAATAACGATTTAAAATTTTAATAAATCTACCACAAAACATCTATGTCTTAACATGATAAGAAAATATATTTAATTTATACATGGCCAATATGCTTTTTGGAGGAAAAATATTAGATTCAGCCTTTATGACTAATAATGGAAATTTTAATTATAATAATTTTTATTTAAATTAGATTTATTTTATAGTTAAGGATAACATGTCCACAATTCAAACCCAAATATATCTGGTTTCAAAACATATATATATTTTTAATACTGTGCTGTCTTGATTGTCCGTGATACAAGTCAGCTGATGTGTGTGTTTGCATAGACAGAAACTGGGAACTTTCATTTTCTTAGCATTCTAGTGTTGATAAACCATGAACACTATATGTTATGGTTTTTTTTCTGTTCTTCGTATTGTTCTATTGCTGCTTTTAATGTCTAGCTTACTAGAAAGCTCACTTATGTTAAAGTATTCTATTTGAATATTTTCATTTGTTCTTGTGTAAAGAACAATTGGATTCCCAAGGGATATGTAATCCAAGTATATAAAGTGTTCTTTATTAGAATAATTTTAATTGGAAGTTCTTTCATATGAGGTTAAATCAATTTATTTTAAGATAGGAAGTTTTCTTGGTTTGATAAGTTACTAATTTTAGATGAATCTTTTTGGAAAGTTTTGTCATTTTTATTTTAAGAGGGTACTTCTAACGTTATTTTTTATGTTTGGCAATCTGCTGTCATCAGTCTGCTTATATAGCAATACAAGATGTTAATAATAGAGTATTTCCATCCTTAAGTGTCTAGATTAGCAATTCTCTTTTAAAATAAATTTTGACAGTACAGATTGAGAAAATATTTTAAATACACATCTGTCTTTTTATTTAATTTTAAAAATTTTCCTTTTTAGAGACAGGGTCTTGCTCTGTTACATAGGCTGGAGTGCAGACGCATGACCATAGCCCACTGTGACCTTGAATTCCTGGGTTCAAGTTATCCTCTTGCCTCAGCCTTCTGAGTTGCTTAGAATAACAGCCTATTTCCACCATGCCTGGCTAATTTTTAAATTTCTTTATAGAGATAGGGTCTCGCTTTGTTGCTCAAACTCCTGACCTCAAGTCATCGCTGTGGCCTCAGCTTTGCAAAGTGTTGGGATTACAGGTGTGAGCCACCACACCTGGCGCTGCTTTCTTCCTTTAAAGTTGATTTTTACATTGGGTAAAATTTTTTTGAAATAATAAAATATCACAAAGAGAGTTTCATGTTTCAGGGTACAAATTTCAGGGAAGATGGTTGGAACTTTTTTTGGTTCCAATAAAAGTTTTTTTACAAAAACATGCAACTAGTTGCATTAGGCTTGTGGACAACAGTCTGTAGACCTCTTCTTAAAGGATATGTGAAAGGTATTTTTTCTCATTATAAAATATTTTAAATAGATTAAAATTATATTAGAAAATAAAGAGGAAAATACACATGATATTTGAGAATTCTTTTTTTTGTTTGTTTGTGGATGGGGGGCAGGGAGTCTCGCTCTGTTGCCAGGCTGGAGTGCAGTGGCATGATCTGGGCTCACTGCAACCTCTGCCTCCCAGGTTCAAGCAATTTTCCTGCCTCAGCCTCCCTGGCAGTTGGGACTACAGGTGCATGCCACCATGCCCAGCTAATTTTTTTTTTTTTTTTGTATTTTAGTAGAGACGGGATTTCACCATGTTTCCCAGGCTAGTCTTGAACTCCTGAGCTCAGGCAATCTGCCTGCCTCAGCCTCCCAAAGTGCTAGGATTACAGGCGTGAGCCACTGTGCCCGGCCGAGAATTTGTAAGTTTCATAATATTTGAAAAAAGAAGGGAAATTACTTTTTTTGTTTGTTTCTTTGTTTCCGCTCTTTCACCCAGGCTGAAGTGCAGTTGGCACCATCTCGGCTCACTGCGATCTCTTCTTCCCAGGTTCAAGTGATTCTTCTGCCTCAGCCTCCTGAGTAGCTGGGACTACAAGTGTGCACCACCACACCTGGCTGACTTTTGTATTTTTAGTAGAGATGGGGTTTCACTATGTTGGCCAGGCTGGTCTCAAACTTCTGACCTCAGATGATCCACCCGCCTTGGCCTCCCAAAGTGTTGGGATTACAGGCATGAGCCACCGTGCCCAGACCTGCAAACTGTTGATTGCGAAACATTCTGTTGTGTTTGTGATGTAAAATATAAGAGAGCAAATAGGTCTTCCAGTGAACAGATATCTCTGGGTATTGTGCTTATTATCACCTATAGTCACTGCTTATATTATGTTTGGCGTGGATCATGTCATCTCTCTTGGAAGCCATCTTCTTGTTGATCATTGATGCTGACTATTATTTTAATGGCAGAGGATAATTACCTCACCCCTCTGTTAGAGACTACTAAAAGCAATGGCATATAATAAGGAATATTGTAAATTTGGTTTGAAATAGTGGAGAGTTCTCTGTCTCCTATTTTGGATACTTACATTCTATTAAAAACATCACTCTTATTAGTGACTTTAACCTTTGTGAGCCCTTTTAAGTTTTGAAATGTGATGATTCTAGATGTTTTCATGTACATTAGTTATCTTCAGATATAATTCCATGTAAAGGGATATAGCATGGTATAATAAGAAAATCTATTTTATTTGAATATTTATTTTTTTCTGAAGCATATTTGATAAATGGCCAAATAATATATGCTTGTCGTAAAGGGATAGGAATATAATTTTTTTCCTACTTATTCTCTCTGTGTATATATGGATATATATATTATTAATGCAGAACATTAAATATTAAAAATGAATTTTCACTGTAAAAATAATTTCTAATAAAAACTATAGACATTTAAGAAAATTATTTTTGATTTGTCCTCACATTTAAAATTTTTAAATTATTTGTAATTACAATTATGTTACAAATCTATGAACTATGGAAGGAATTAATGTAATGTGGATGTAATTAATATGTTTTAAACAGTTTCGGTAACTCTCTCATTTCTCTTGCTATGTTGACAAAGGGAAAAAGGTAGTTCATGCTTTCTTAGGTTTTAAGGTTTTAGTCACAATCATTCTTTTTTTGTTGGTTGTTTGAGACGGAGTTTTGCTCTTGTTGCTCAGGCCGGAGTGCAGTGGCACAATCTCAGCTCACTACAACCTTTACCTCCTGGATTCAAGTGATTCTCCTATCTCAGCCTCCTGAGTAACTGGGATTACAGGCATGTGCCACCACACCCAGCTAATTTTTTGTATTTTTGGTAGAAACGGGGTTTCATCATGTTGGCCAGGCAGGTCTTGAATTCTTGACCTCAGGTTATCCACCTGCCTTGGCCTCCCAAAGTGCAGGGATTACAGGCTTGAGCCACCATACCTGGCCCATTCTTTCTTATTTCTAAGCTAACAAAAATTTCCTTGGACTTTGAAGGTGGGAAAGAGAATCTTTTTAAATAGAGACTTTTCAGAAACTGCATTTCAAAATCTTAATTGTAAGTCTCTTTTATGTAAACTTTTGATTTTTAATTTTTATGTAAAAGCTGTTACTTAGACTTGATTTGATATTTTTAGACATTCATCAAATTGTCATTTCATGATTCAAAAATCATTCCATTTTAGGAAACAGATGACTAATATTAATGTCATCATTATCAGGAAATAGCTCAGCATCTGTGTGATATTTCTTAGATATATTAAAATTCTTTTTACAGGTTTGATTTTTATAGCACATCTTAGTTACTGTGTTATGGAGGACAGATCCTCATTACTCTGGCATATACTCATGACTAGCTATATGATTTTAGAGAAGTGAGTATTGAGTGGGAAGAGTCGGTTAGCTGAAAGTGAAGCATAGACTCTAAGGGAATGATTTGCCTTCTGAAATTCTGGGTTGTGTTGGAGGAAGGAGAGCAGGATGTGAATGATGAAGCAAAGCTGGAAAACATTTTTCTTCATTACTGACTTTGATATAATAGAAATTTTTGTAATGCTTTCTCACCCTTAAATGTCTTTATGCTTGAAAATCATAGAAATTGTGTCTAAGGATATGCTTTGGGCTATTTGGACTTTGCTTTTACTTTAGTTTTTAGTTAGCTGTTGAGTTTCAAGTAATGCAGTGCTCTGATATTTGACATTTTATGTTTTTATGACACAGTATCTTCTGTAAGAATGTAACCTGGTAACATAGAAAAATATTTGTGCATTTTGTTGACTACTGATTGATCCATATATGTCTCTTGATATGAAAATATATGCACTAATAACCATGGCTTTTTCTTCCCTCTACATTTTACAAAGTAAATAGTTTGTTAGGTAATTTAGTGTTATTCCTGGAGAACAATAGTGACTAAAATCTTATCCGACTGTTAAAGGTGGAAATTGAGTTCTAACCTAGATTTTTATCTTAGATGATTTAAGTACTTTGTTAATTTTGTTTTCAAATATAAATTTCGGTTTATTTTATGGAGGTGCATTACTATCTTAAATGGCATAATTTTTACAAGCAGTAGGTTATTCCTTCCTTGAGCAATCTGGTTGCAGAGTTAACTTTCTTATTCCATTCTACTGAATGAAGATTAGAGAAAAGCATTCAGAAATTTCCTTCTATTCAGGTGAAAGGTGGAGGTGGAGATTGTATGCTTTTTATTTATTCATTTTAGAAACATTTCTCATTTCCTTTTCCTACACATTGTACTGATTATTCTTACTAAAAATTTGCCAAGGATTGGCAGCATTATTCTCATGTATTGTCACTGAGATGGTCATAGAAAATAAAAGTTTTCAAGTCCCTTTTAAATCTGGTTTCTCTTTATCTTTTTGTTTCTATCCATTTAGTATGCGTTACATCTGGCATTTATCTAACTTGACTATCCTTTAGGTACAAGAAACTAATTTTATCTGTGTTACTTCCTATATGTTGTTTCTCGTTATTGCATGATAATTTACTCCATTGATCTCCAGTTGCTGTTGTAGATAATACTGTGTAGTCGAACATTAATCTGTCTCAGCATTTCTCAATCAGGATTATTCATCTGAACCAAAGAAGACTGAAAATTATTTGAGTGATTATATTCTCAATTATCCCAAAGATATATAATGGTGTATAATTTGTATCATTCGAGTTTCATAGGAGAGTTATTTCATTACACACCAAGAATGCCACAGGGTGGCATTTCTGAAAGTGTACTTCTGGCCCCGGATGCTTTCAGAGGTCCACAAGGTCAAAATTATTTTCTTAACTATTCTAAGACATTATTTGCCTTTTAAAATTCTCATTCTCTTTTGTTGTTATTATTATTGTCATTTTCTTTGTCTTTTTTATTAAAAATTCCCATTTTCTAACAAGTGTATGCTGGAGTTTTCCAGATGCTACGTAATGTGTACTATTATAATAGCTTGAATAAAAAAGTAGTAATATAATCTAATTGTCTTATATTAAACATATTAAAGATATTTGCAAACATGTAAACAGTGCTATTCTTGCTGTGTTTTTCTTTTGGAAAATGCAATTTTCATAAAAATATTTTTATGTAGCATGTAATAAATTTATTTTGTTTATGATTAGTAAATAAATACAGGCAGTTCTTACTTTGCATGGTTCCAGTATTTCATAATTTAGTTAAGTAATATCAATCCTACCTAGTAACATGGTTTCAATTTGAATTACCGCTGTAACTCAGCTGTGAGTAGTTGCATAAAATACACATTTTGCCACTGGCTCTCTAGTCCACAAACCACTATGTAACTAAGAAATACACATCATAATCAGATACCAGTAATATCACTTCTTTCAAAGTCTGCCTAGGATTGGTCCCTATGCATCTGAAAATGGATAATCAAAAACAGTGAACTGGCCAATTTACAGAGATGAAAGTACAGAAAAGAAATGGAAAATGATAGCTGGGTGTGGTGGCTCATGCCTATAATTCCAGCACTTTGGGAGGTCAAGGCAGGCAGATCACGAGGTTAGGAGATGAGGACCATCCTGGCTAACATGGTGAAACCCCGGCTCTACTAAAAAAATACAAAAAATTAGCTGGGCTTGGTGGTGGGCACTTGTAGTGCCAGCTACTTAGGAGGCTGAGGCAGGAGAATGGTGTGAACTGGTGAGGCGGAGCTTACAGTGAGCTGAGATCGCAGCATTGCACTCCAGCCTGGGCGACAGAGCGAGACTCCGTCTCAAAGAAAAAAGAATGGAAAATGATAATGCTTAAAGTGAGATTTGCATGAATATAAAGGGAGTTACAGAATAAATTGTTGATCATGGGAATGTGCACATTTCTCCTATTTAAGAGAATCTACATATACAGCCAAGGAAACTTAGTGGAGGCAAATGTTGATGTAAAAATGAGGAAAGAATGTTGAATATTGTAGGGACATGGATGCAGCTGGAAACCATCATTCTCAGCAAACTATCACAAGAACAGAAAACCAAACACTGCATGTTCTCACTCATAGGTGGGAATTGAACAATGTGAACACTTGGACACAGGAAGGGAAAAATCACACACCAGGGCCTGTTGTGGGGCGGGGGGAGGGGGGAGGGATAGCATTAGGAGATACACCTAATGTAAATGATGAGTTAATGGGTGCAGCACACCAACATGGCACATGTATACATATGTACCAGACCAGCACAGTGTGCACATGTACCCTAGGACATAAAGTATAATTAAAAAAAAAAAAATGAAGAAAGTGGTTGCAACAGAAAGGATGAAAATGTCCCAGAGGAAGTGACACCGACAGAACACTTCACATTAAAGGGCTTCTCAGAGGTATTTCACAGCATTGAAAGTGTAAAGGAAAACATATTGGAAGCTAGTTCGAGAAATATGGCAGTTTGCAAAAAGACAGAAAAAGAGGCTTACGCTGTATCTTAAGTTACACTAAATGAGAAGAATGAGGCAAGCACTGTTCAGACTACTCTTCATAAGTTTGTTACAAAGAAGTAGAACACTTGAATTCTCAATGTTTCTAATGTTTTAAAGTACAGTGTACTAAATAAATCTGTTTTACTATTTTTCATTTCCCTATGTAACCAGTTGTAAGAAAGTTTTTAATGTTTTGACAAAAATTTATAAAGGCCACAGGAAAATTATAATTTTTAATTATAAAGATGATTTTGCATGGTTTCAACTTGCAGAGTTATTGTTATGGTCCTGTACTGCTGTGCTAAGTGAGGACTGCCTGTATTTAAAATCTTTTAGTTCAATTTCTAGTATGGTAAATACTAGATATAACCCAAATCTTTCTATATTTCCCTTTATGCCTGTCTCCTGTATTTTCTGTCCTGATTGAATAACATAACTATCAAGAGTAAAACCTGAAAAGAAGCTTGTACTCTTTTATCTTCTTTATAGTTTTCATTTCCAGTTATTTAACAGCTCCCCTTATCGTCTTGATTCTCCACTGTCTTAGGCTCTCATAGACCATCCTTTAGAGGGTATGACTGTAAAGAGCATGAGGAAGGTGTTTGAGGTGACAGGACTATTTTGTATCCTGATTTTGATGGTGATTATATGAATCTACACATGTTAAAACTCATAAACTATATGTTGGGTCTTGCCGTGATAGGACGTTTAAACATTTCTTTGCTATTCTTTAAAAATAGAGCTTACAAATAAATCAACAGGACAGTGTTCAAAGCATTGTCCTAGGTGCTGAGGGAGATACATCGTTCAGAAAGCATGTTTCTGCCTGAAGAAATTGTGTTCTAATAAGATAAAGATGGAAAACAAATGATAGCAGTAAGATAAATCATAATTGTCTCTTAAGGGAAATAAATACAAATAAAATGTTAGTTTGTGCTAGGAATATGCAGGTGGATAATTCTCCATTGAGAAGATGACATTTGAGTTGAGACTTGGAAAATACATTGATTTTTGACAGTCAAAAATACAGACAAAGAACATTCTGATAAGGAAAAATATAGTACACTTTACAGATTTGCAGGTTTTGCTATTTATAAGCTCATAAAAACTTTGGTTGTTGAAATGGTTTGTCTGTGACCTCATCCAAATCTCATCTTGAATTGTAACTCCCATAATTCCCATGTGTCATGGGAGAGACCCAGTGGTAGGTAATTGAATCGTGGGGGCGGGCCTTTCCCATGCTGTTCTTTTTTTTTTTTTTTTTTTTTTTTTTTTTTTTTTTTTT
>NC_037670.1:116257915-116354694 GCF_003255815.1 Theropithecus gelada | reverse complement strand
TTTTTTTTTTTTTTTTTTTTTTTTTTTTTTTTTTGAGACAGAGTCTCGCTTAGTCGCCCAGGCTGGAGTGCAGTGGCGCGATCTCGGCTCACTGCAAGCTCCGCCTCCCGGGTTCACGCCATTCTCCTGCCTCAGCCTCCCGAGTAGCTGGGACTACAGGCGCCCGCCGCTTCGCCCGGCTAATTTTTTGCATTTTTAGTAGAGACGGGGTTTCACCATGTTAGCCAGGATGGTCTCGATCTCCTGACCTCGTGATCCGCCCGCCTCGGCCTCCCAAAGTGCTGGGATTACAGGCGTGAGCCACCGCGCCCGGCCCCCATGCTGTTCTTGTGGTAGTAAGTCTCACGAGATTTGATAGTTTTATAAAGGGGAGTTCCCCTACACATGCTTTCTTGCCTGCTGCCGTGTAAGACAACCCTTTATTCTTCCTTCATCTTCCACCATGATTGTGAGGCCTCCCAGCCATGTGGAACTGTGAGTCAATTAAATCTCTTTCCTTTATAAATTACTCAGTCTCAGGTAAGTCTTTATTAGCAGTGTGAGAACAGACTAATACAGATGTATTCTTCTCATTAATACTCACATTCTATTTTATTCTGTTTTGTGCTCAGAAACTCTCAAAAGCATTTGAGTCTGCAGCTCAAATTCCTTACAAGTAGTAGTATTGTTTTTTAGTATTTTGGAGTTAATTTAGTTAGGTCACATTTTGTTTTTAATGGGGACAATTAGCTATTTCTAAGTCTTAGTTTTGTCAATAGATACTCTCTTAGTCCTTTCAGGCTGCTTTAACAAATTACCTTAAACCGGGTAATTTATAAACAACAGAAACTTATTGCTCACAGTTCTGCAGGCTGGGAAGGCCAAGATTGGGGCACCATCAGATTGAGTATCTGGTGAGAGCCCATTCCTCATAGATGACACCTTCTGTGTGTCCTTACGTGGCAGAAGAGGCAAACAAGCTCCCTCAGGCCTCTTTTATAAGAGTACTAATTCTGTACATGAAAGCTCTGCCCTCATTATCTAACGACTTCTCAAAGGCTCTAACCCTTAATACTATTGCTCTGGGGATTAGGTATCAACATATGAATTTTGGGAGTACACAAACATTCTGACCAGAGGAGATAGGAAATAATAAAAAGACTCCTCTTTCTGTAAAAATTTCCATTTGCAGAATAAATTTGAATAAATGGGGTTTTCAGAAGTTATATTCTTATAAAATATTTTTACAAGTTTTCCCCAAATTGCCTTCCTCCCATTTTTTTCATACTTAGGGAATTAATCAACTCTGCCTAAAAGCAACAATAATCTTTTTTTCATAGGTTTTCTGTGAAGACCCTGATTGATCGGTCTTGCTTTGAGACAATTGATGATTCTTCTCCTGAATTTAACAATTTTGCAGCTATTTTGGAACAGATTTTAAGCCACCGGCTAAAAGGTAAAAGCACTAATGTACTATTTATTCTCCCACCAGCTGTCTTTATGATATGCTTGAAATTTTAGAAATCATACAGTCTGTGTGACTTAGATAGCCAACATTCTACAATGTGAGAAACATAAACCTGATATCAGAATGTCAAATCTGTTGGCCTGTGTGACTACAAAAGAGCCTCTGTTCTCAGATTTACACCTATTTGTGGGATGCATTGAAAATGTTGTGTTAATTGCCACATACAAGGAGAAAAGTGGCTTTCCATAAGTAATTAAAATAAAAGCTTAAGTTGAAAGGAAGCCCATCCCGAAGGTTACTTGATGGTGTTTTAATCAATTTACAAACAAGCATTCCAGGCATAATGTTTATTTGTTCAGCATCTACTTTCTTAAACAAGTATCTTTGTAAATATTTTAGCAGGTAGTAGGTTAAAAAAGAGGTATGTAAGAGACATGCTTGGCTTTGGTTTTCTTAAATAAAAAAGAATACTTACATTAGAAATATAATTCTCTTAACAGTTTAAAGGGGAACATGGGAGCTATATTCTCTCTGAATTTTAGATTTTTTAAATTAAAAAGATCTATAAAATATAGTTGCTAAAAATCAAGAAGTATTGTGTAGTATAAATCTTAGTAACAATAAGTACTAACTTTATCACATTAATCCCATTATCTGGTCTTCCTAAAGCAAACTTGATCATCAGATATTTTCACTTAAGTTTTTTATTATCTTTACAATCTTAATGATATAGTTTCACATCAGTAGTAGTAACTTGCTTTGGTAGCATAACTTATGAGACTCTCAGGTGTGATATGAAGATTAATTCTATTCTGTACTTTTTGATGCTGAAAGCATCCAGGTTTTAGTATAAGTGTTTAAATGAGTTGAGCGGTACTGTGGGCCCAGAGCAAAGGATTGAATTTAAACTACATCGGAGAAAAAATATGAATTCATTTATCCCTCTGCAATTTAAAATGGGGTTCCTAAAATTACTAACACTTTTTTCTGTTAAATTTGGTTGTTTTGCATTTTAAAAGGGTTATTTTTTGCTCATTTTTGCTGTTCCATGTTTCCTAAATTTTCTGTCATTGATGTTACCTTTTATAAGAAAATAAAATTTTTATAAAAGCAAAGGATATGGAAGTATTTTGAGATATTATTAGATACTATATTGTGTGATGATCGTATTTTTAAATTTTATGCATAAATTTATAAATAATGCCTGACTAAAAAGTATATGGAATAGAACAGACTCTGATGTACCTTGATGTTCGTGAGAATTTTACCTTAAAACCTAATGCCCCTGATCTGGTATACCTTTTAGCATATGATTCTCTCACAAAAAACTATCAATAGAAAACTATCAATAGCAAATGAACAATAAGGCTATGTTGAGACTCCCATGCCAAGTGGTTGGGCAGAGTCACTACTGTGTAAGTGGATGCCTCCGGCACACCAGTCTGCCATCTTCTGAGTTGTATATCAGCAAAATATAGATCACACACCTTCAGAATTATTTCTGAACAATTAAATCCATTAATGTTATTTCTGAATAATACTATAATGAAAATAGAATCCCCAGTTGAATTATGGATAAGAATTCTACTTGTGTGACTAAGATATAGTAAGAAATCTGATACAGTAAGATTTGTGTTAATTTTTTAAGCTAGGTAAGATAATTTAAAAATTTCTGTAAATCGACTCATATGGTCACTGATTTATATACATGTGTACGCGTATATATATATAAGGAATTACAAAATAATGTGTAACTTTTGAGATGAGGTATTTTAAAGATGCAAGCATCTGGGACTTCCATATATTACTTCCTATTTTTAGTATTTTAATATATAACAAATTGCTTTTACTTTTGGATAAATAATATGATTATTTTGATAGTACACTCTTCACTTATGATTTAGTTATATAGCAACTAATTTTTCCAGTGTTTTCCTTTATAGAAGTACAAATTAAAATTTTATAACTTTGTGTGTTTCTAAGATCTACTTTTCTACAACTACTGCTTATTTTTGAAGTAAAAGGACATTTGTTTTCAACATTAAACTTTTCCAGAGAAAGATAAAATCTTCCCCAGACACAGTATAGGCAAAGTGAAGAGCTGAGACAGCTGTTTCACTCTAAAAGCCCCATTACTGAAGAAAAGGAGGCTTTTAAAATCATATACATTAATCTTATTTGCAGCAATCTGTCAATAAGATGTTGATCTTACTTTCCTAGGATATAGCTGAGAAATAGGAATTAATGATAATATTAGAATTGAAAGAGATCTTCGTTCAGGTCCTTCAGTAATTTTTGAACTTTTATTGATTTATTTAAAGCATAATACTTCCTTCCACCCTAACCCTACCACTCCTAATAAAAGCCACTGCAAAAGCTAGATATATATGTAGAACATTTTGTTGAAGCTAGGATGGAGAAGTTAGGCATTTTGCCTGCTCAGCAACAATTGTAACCTATTCAGAACTCCATAGTACCACTTCAGGTAGCTCAGAGGATCATAGACTGAGAAGCACTGCTGTATTCTAGCCTCTTTCCTGCTGAAGCAATCTGCTCAACAGTATTTCTAACAGGGGTACATACAGTCTTTGCCTTATCACTTCTGATCTCTGAGAACTAAGTAAAGCAGTCCATCACATTATTGGACAGGTTAGATTATTTGAAAATTCTTATGTATATGAAACCAACCTATCATATTGTGCTTTGATCTTTTTTCTGCTGCTTTCTTTCATATGTGAGCCTACTACTAACAAATATTAAAATATAGCTATTTTATAATCTTTTCCCAAGTTCCCTCTTTTCTTTCTCCCAGGTAAGGTATCCCTAGTTTCTTTAATTTTCTGGAACCACCACAGTCTTAGTTTTCTGGCTTACCACTGATTTGTTAGTATTGCTCTTAAAAATCCAGTTCTCAGAGCTGAGTAAAGCTTCAGCTAGGCTAGTATTAGTCAGAATTTAAGTTTACATAGACTTCTGGTTCACATTGAAATTGAGGCTGAGTAAAATCCCGAGGCTTTTAAAAAATTGAACTATAGCTTATATTTTATTTCTCTAAATTAGTTTGCCTGAGCTGAAGTTTGATGGGGATAAATGCAGTATTTTTTCCCTCTTTATTCCCTTCAGAGATAAAAATACAAATAAGTGGAAAGATATACGTGTTCATAGATTAAAAAATTAATATTGTTAAAATACTTGTATTAACAATCTACCCAACATAATCTAAATGTTCACTGAAATCTCTATCAAAATTTCAGGGTCATTTTTCACAGAAAAAAAAGACAGTCTTGAAAATTTATATGGAACCACAAAAGACCCTGAATAACCAAAGAAATCTTGAGCAAAAAGAACAAAACTGGAGGCATCAAAATACTTGACTTCAAAATATACTGCAAAGCTGTATTAGTTAAAACAGGATGTTGCTAGCATAAAAACAGATGAATAAACTAATAGAATAGAATAGAGAACCCACAAATAAATCCATGCATTTATGGTCCATTAATTTTCAACAAAAGTGCCAAAACACACACTAGGGAAAGGACAGTCTCTTTAATAAATGGTGTTGAGACAACTGATTAGCCACACGTAGAAGAATGAAATTAGACCCTTCACACCATAGAAGAAAATCAACTCAAAATGCATTAAAGACTTAAATGTAAGATCTACCTACTACAACTGTAAAGTTACTAGAAGAAAACATAGGGAAAAAACTCCATGACATTGGTCTGGGTGATGACATTTTTGGATTTGACACCACAAGCACAGGCAACTAAAGGAAAATAAACAAGTGGAATTACATAAAACTAAATTACATCATCAGAGTAAAGAGACAGTTTACAAAAAGGGAAGAAATATTTAAAAACCACACACCGGATAAGGGGCTAATATCCAAAATATATAAGGAACTCAAACAAATCAATAGTAAGAAAATAAATAGCCTGATTTAGGCAAAGAACCTGAATAGACATTCCCACAATAAGACATGCAAATGGCCAACAGGTATATAAAAAGGTGCTCAAAATTACTCTACAGCAAATAAATGAAAATTAAAACCATAGTGAGATATGCCCTCATACCCGTTAGAATGCATATTATCAAACAGCCGAAGGATAACAAGTGCTAGAGAAGTTGTGGAGAAAAGGGAACCCTTGCAGTAGTAATGTAAATTTAGAACAGCCATTACAGAAAACATTCTGGAGGTTCCTCAAAAAATTAAAAATAGAACTGCCATTAGTCTTCTATGTGATTAGAGTAAATAAAAATAAAAATAGAACCACCATGTAAACCAGCAATCCACTTCTAGGTACATAGCCAAGGAAATGAAACTCTTCAGTGTCTCGAAGAGTTATCTCTCCTTCCATGTTCATTGAAGGATTATTCACACTAGCCAAGATAAGGACTCAACCTAATTATCTGTCTACTGATGAGTTTATTTAAAAAAAAAAAAAAAAAAGAAAGTTGCATGTATAAACAATGGAATACTCTTCAGCTTTTAAGAGGAAGAAAATCCTGCCATTTGTGGCAACATGGATGACCCAGAAGACATTATGTTGAGTGAAATAAACCAGATACATAAAGACAAATACTGCATGACTTCCTTATATATGGCATCTAAAAAAGTTGAACTCATAAAAGTAGAGAGTAGAATGATGGTTACCATGTGCTGGAAGGAGAAGGATCAGAGTGATGTTTTGGTTAAAGGATATAAAAATTCAGTTAAATAGGAATAAGTTCAAGAGATCTATTGTACAAAATGGTGACTATAGTTAAAGTGTATTAGATATTTGAAAATTCCTAAAAGAGTATATTTTCAGTGTTCTCACCAAAAAATGATAAGTACGTGAGGGCTATGGTTTAAATGTGTCCCCTCAAATTCATGTGCTGGAAACTTAACACCCTGTCCGACAGTGTTGGGAAGTGGGGCTTTTTGGGAGGTGTTCTTAGCTCATAAGGGCAGAGCCCTCATGAATGGATTAATACCTTTATAAAAGGGCTTGACAGAAGGAGTTTGTCCTTTTTTGCCATTTTTGCTTTCTGCCATTTGGAGACACAACATTCCTTCACTCTAGAGGATGCAGTGTTCAAGGTACCACCTTGGAAGCAGAGACAGGACCCTCACTAGACCCCAAATCTGCTGATGCTTTGATCTTGGACTTCCCAGCCTCTAGAACTATGAGAAATAAATTTCAGTTCGCTATAAATGACCCAGTTTCAGGTATTGTTATAGCAATACAAAAATGGACCAAGAAAGTGAAGTAATACATATGTTAATTTGTTAATTAGTACAATTTAGCCATTCCACAATGTATACAAATTTAAAAACATGTACATCATATATACAATTTATATTTGTCAATTTAAAAATTTTAAAATAATTTTTAAAAAGAAAAAATTAATACAGTTATAAGCTTATTCAAAGAAAAAAGAGGAAAGAAGAGACTAACCAGTGAAGCTAGAAATACAGTATGCATTAGTAGTATTAATAAATCTCAGGGATTGGTTGGTTGTGGGTAGGAGAAAGCTGAGCACTAG
Source organism: Theropithecus gelada (assembly GCF_003255815.1). Lineage (NCBI taxonomy): Eukaryota > Metazoa > Chordata > Mammalia > Primates > Cercopithecidae > Theropithecus > Theropithecus gelada. The sequence goes on along the minus strand of NC_037670.1, from coordinate 116,347,718 downwards.
AACGATGCAGAGATTCCAGTCTGGATGTGGTCATTACCCAGGGTGACTGAAAAAGGGGAACATATTAAGGAAAAGAGAAAATATCAAGGTTTGTTGTGAACACTTGAGAAAAAATGATAGAAGGAGAAGAAAGAGAAAGCAATGGAAGAGAAAAGGGGATGAGGAAAATTAGAATAAAGAAGAGAAAGAAGTTAGAGGATATTCATTTTCCAAAACAAAGTTAGATTTAGTGTAAGTTGATAGACTTAATTGGTAGTTTTTAAAAAAACCTAATTATTTAATTTCATTTATAAAAGAAAATCAATTGATTTTTTAACTTGTCAGTTGTATTATACTTCACCACTATTTTTCTTCTAAACTTATTTATCCATCCCTAAGCTACTTAAATTTCAAGTTACTCATTCAGAAATGTAATCGGTCAACTATAAATGAATTTTTTTCATTTATTTATTCAACTATATTTATTAAGTATCTACTGTATGCCTACCACTGTTGTAAGTGCTAGGCATACAATAGGGAATTAAACAAAAATCCCTGTTCTCATTCATAGCTTCTATTATATCAAATGGGCAGGGGGTGGGAAGAAATGCAATTTAGGAAGACTTCTACCTCTGGGAAGATGAACGTGACATACTTTCCCCTGTTTCTCTTACAAAGTACAATAATAAATCCTGGCTATCATGCATAAAACAAACATAAGAAAACTCTGAAAGGTAGAGAGTAGAAGAAAGACTGGTTAAGGACACTAGGACCTTAGGAATGACACAGTAGTGGGTTGCCTGGATTTACTTTTTGCCTCATATATCCCAGACTGGGTGTTGGATAAGCTAGGAACTTGCAAATTGCAACAGGCAAAGGGAAAAAAACAACAACAATGAAAACCTCTCAGCAAGATACTATTCTCTCTAGCCAAAGGACCAGAGAAAGAATAGCCTAGCAAGACAGAAAACTTTCCAGCAGTATCTGCTCTAAACATCACCCAAAAAAAACTGTAGTACCACCTACTCTTAAAAAAGGCTGAATGGGAAGCTTAGAATTCTACCCTCCTGAGGTGATAACAAAGTGTCCCAGTACCACCGTTAGGGTGATATCAGAGAAGGCCAGAGAGATAAGATTTCTTCCCTCTTGGCTGGTCAAAAACTCTCTCTGTCTTCTCCAACACCCCCCTTCCCACCATGTTGATGGAACACCATACTGGGGAGCCTAGGCTGCCATCATCATCTAAAAGTAATGTGCTGGTTCCTGGCCATACTGGGGTAGGGTCAGAAGAGGCCTGTTAGAGAGTTATGTCTTTCACTGTCACCTAGTGGTAAGGGGGCCACCCCAAGTACCATGCCAGTGGAAACCATGTGGGACTCCATGGTTGCCTGGACTCCAACTCCCACATGGTAGTAATGAGGATGCCCTTATTGGTATCAGTGGAAGCCCATTGGGAAACATGAACTTCATCCTCCACTTGGCAGTAATGAAGCAGTGCTCCCCTCCCACCTTACCCTGTGGGAGCAGTGTCACAAAAAACTAGTTAAAACAGAAGGTTTAAATAAGATCCAGAGTCTCATAACATAATATGAACATGTCCAGCTTTCCATTGAAACTCACTTGTCATACCAAGAACCAGGAAGATCTCAGATTGTGTAATAAAAGATAGTCAATAGATGTCAACACTGAGATGACAGAGGTGTTAGAATCGCTGACGAAGATTTTAAAGCATCCATGATTAAAATGCTTTGAGCAATACATGTGAGAAAGAAATGAAAAAGTAGAAATCCACAGCAAAGAAATGACAGATATAAAGAAGACCAAAATGGAAATTTGGTGCTGAAAAAATATGAAACTGAAAAAGTTCAGTGGATGGACCCAACAGGAAAATGGGAATTACAGGGGAAAGAACCAGTGAACTGAAAGACAGAACAATAGAAATTTCCTAATCTGAACAACAGAGAGAAATTAGACTTGTTAAAAAATGAACAGAGCCTCAAGGACCTGTGGGACAATAACAAAAGATGACACCTGTCAGAATTCTTGAAGGAGAGAAGAAAGAAGGTGGGACTGAAAAAGTACTCAAATAACAGCTGAAAATTATCCAGAGTTAGCAAGAGACATAAGCATACAGATTCAAGAAACAGAGCAAACCACAAATAGGAAAAATTCGAAGAAATTCATGCCAAAGGCATGATAATTAAATCAATAAATAAAGACAAAGAAAAAATGTTGCAAATAGAGAAGAATGACAACTTGCCTACAACAATTTGAATGACAGTAGATTTCTGATCAGAAACAATGGAGGCCAGGAGGAAGTGGTACAACATATTTCAAGTGCTGAAAGATAACTGTCAACACAGCAGAATTATTCTTCAGCAATGAAGGAAACATTAAGACCTTCTCACAGGAAAGACAACTAAGGAAATTTGTTGCCAGCAGACTTACCCTCAATTAATGATCAAAGAACATTCGTTAAGCAGAAAGAAAATGATAAAAGAAAGAACTTTAGGCTGGGAGGCTAAGACAAGCAGATTACTTGAGCTCAGTAGTTCAAGACTAGCCTGGGCAACATGGCAAAACCCTGTCTCTACAAAAAATACAAAAAATTAGCCAGACATGGTGATATGCGTCTGTGAGTCCCAGCTATTTGGGCAGCTGAGGTGGGAGGATCACTTAAGCACAGGAAGTTGAGGCTGCAGTGAGCTGTGATCATGCCATCATGCCATTGCAATCCAGCCTGGGCAATAGAATGAGACTCTGTCTCAAAGCAAACAAGCAACAACAACAAAACTTTGGAATAACAGGAAGGAAGAAAGGATACAGTAAACAAGAATATGGGTAAATACATTAGGTTTTCCATTTTACTTTTAGTTTTCTGTTTGTTCACCCTGTTCTTGGTTTCTCTGTTTTCTTTTTTCTGTCCTCTAGGGGGCTGTTTGAACACTTTTTAGAATTCTATTTTTATTTACATTGTTTTTTAGTGTATCTCTTTGTATAGATTTTTCAGTGGTTGCAGTATTATGTTATAGATCTATAACATCACAGTCTACTGGTATCATTTTCCAGTGTGAAGTTTAAAAATCTTACCTTTCTTTGTGTTCCTTTACTCGACACTATGTGTATAGCATAGTTGTTTTACATATTTCCTCTACATACATATAGGACCACATTAGACAGTGTTATAATTTTTTTTCTCCACCACCAAAGATAATTTAGAATGCTCAAGAGGAGAAGGATAAAGCAAGTTTGTTGTTCCTGTATTTATAGTGTAGATACAGTTTGCTAATTTGTCTAGCACACAGTCCGGGATATAAGAGGTAAAAAGAAACCTAGGGAGCTTACTGCTGTGTCATTCTCTGGGTTCTGAGGTTTCTAGCCAGTCTTCCTTTTCATTTCCACCTTCAGAATCTTTTAATGTTTGTTTTTATAAAATAGCCAGAGTTTTTAGTTGTATTTAGCAAGAGGAAAATACATCTACTTAATTTTGTTCTATCCCAGAAGTTGCCTTTATTTTTTAATGTGAAGAATTACATCAATTGTTTTTCTAATGTTAAATCACCTAAATATTCTTAGGATAAATCCAACTTGAGCCTCATATATTGTTTTAATCTACTTTGCAAGTTTTAGGATTTAGGTTTAATAACATTTTAGAAGTTTGGGTTCTGTGTTTATGAGTAAAATTAGTCTGTTTTGTGCTTGTTTGGGTTTTGTTGTCAAGGTTATTCTAGCCTCAAAAAATGCATTGCAGGTGTTTTGTCTTTTTTTTCATTCTTTGGGAGAATTTTGCATAAGTTTTGAATAATCATCTATTAGGTAGAAGTTACCAGTAAAAACTCTCTGGGTCAAATGGTGAGTGTATGTGTGTGTGTACATGCACTTCAACTACTAATTCACTTTATGCTTTCAGGTCTATTCAGGTTGTTGATTTCTTTGATGTTATTCTATTTTGTATTCTCCTTAAAGTTGTCAATGTCTTCTATCCCATATACTCTCAATTTTTAAATCTCTAGCTAGTTGTAATATTTCCTTTAATGTGACACTTAAAATAGATGAATTCAGCTGAATAGTTTTTAAAAATTAAAGCTCTCTAAAGGGATGTAAAGTCTAAAACTTTTTTAATTCTTTGTTTTTATTTTATGATCATTAGTTCTTTTTTCTTTTTTTGTTAACCAGTATTGCCAGAGATTTATCTGTTTTATTAGTCTTTCAAATAACTAATTTATGGCTTTGCTGATCGTGTATGTATATTAATAGCATTATTGTTTCCTCTGTTATATCTTCTTTGGCTTTGTCATGTTTATGTTGGACTCTTAACAGATTAATTTTCAAATTTTTCTCCAACTACTGCTTTGGCTATATTTATGTTTGAGTAATGTAATATTTTCATTAATACTCGTTTTTAAGTAATTTCTACTTGTTCTGCTCATTTCTTTGTCTTATGAGTAATTTGGAAGTTTTTTATGTTTCTGAAAATGGGAGATTTTACCTTTTCATATTTACTTCTATGTTAATTGAGTTACAGTCAGAATTTGGTTTGTTTGGGAGATTTTGTTGAAATTTGTAAGTCTTACTTAAGGGCCTAGTTTATCGTTACTTTAATAAATGTCCCATCTTGAGAAGAAGATGTATTCTTAATTGTTGATTATCTTTTCAAATGTTATTTACATTTTTTGGCTTTATTTATTGATATTAGATATTTTAAATGATTTTATTCTGATGGATTTCATTTTTAAAATTTTTAATTTTACGGGTACGTAGTAGGTGTATATATTATGCGGTACATGAGATATTTTGATACAGGCACACAATGTGTAATAATCACATCAGCATAAGTAGGGTATCCATCACTTCAAGCATTCATTTTTTTGCGTTACAAACAATCCAATTATACTCTTTTAGTTATTTTTAAATGTGCAATAGATTATTTCTAACTGTAGTCACCCTGTTGTGTGATCAAATACTAGATCTTATTAATTCTATCTAACTATATTTTTGTTCCCATTAACCATCCCCACTAACTGCCCCCCACCCTCTCTACCCTCCCCAGCCTCTGGTAACCATTATTTTACTCTTTATCTCTATAAGTTTAACTGTTTTTAATTTTTAGTTCCCACAAATAAGTGAAAATGAGCAAAGTTTGTCTTTCTGTACCTGTCTTTTTTCACTTAACATAATGTCCTCCAGTTCCATCCATGTTTTTGCAAATGACAGGATCTCATTTTTTATGGCTGAATAGTACTCCCTTGTGTATATTTACCACATTTTCTTTATTCATTTGTCTGTTTCTTCCAAGTCTTAGCTATTGTGAATAGTGCTGCAATAAACATTGGAGTGCAGCTATCTCTTCAGTATACTGGTTTTCTTTCTCTTGGGTATATATCTAGCAGTGGGATAGCTGGATCATATGGTAGTTTAAGTTTTATGGGAAACCTCTATACTTTTCTCCCTAGTGGCTGTACTAATTTACATTTCCACCAACAGTGTATGAGCATTCTCTTTTCTCCACACCCTCACCAGCATTCATCATTGCTTGTCTTTTGGATAAAAGCCATTTTAACCAGAGTGAAATAATGTATCATTGTACTTTTGATTTGAACTTATCTGATGATCAGTGATTTTGAGCACCTTATCATATACCTGTTTGCCATTTGTAGGTCTTCTTTTGAGAAATATCTATTCTGATCTTTTGCCCATTTTAAGTTGAATTATTAGCTTTTTCCCTATAGAGTTGTTTGAGCTCCTTATATATTCTGCTTATTAATCCCTTGTCAGATGAGTAGTCTGCAAATATTTCCTCCCATTCTGTGGGTTATTGCTTCACTTTGTTGATTGTTTACTTTACAGTGCAGAAGCTTTTTAACTTGATATGATCTCACTTGTCTGTTTTTACTTTGATTCCCTGTGCTTATGGGGTGTCAGTCAAAAAATCCTTGCCCAGTCCAATATCCGGGAGACTTTCCACAATGTTTTCTTTTGATACTTTCACACTTTCAGGTTTTAGATTTAAGTATTTAATCCATTTTGATTTGATTTTTGTGTACAGTGAGAGAGAGGGGTCTAGTTTCATTCTTCTGCATATGGATAACCAGTTTTCCCAGCACCATTTATTGAAGAGACTGTCCCTTCCCCAATATACATTTTCAGAATCTTTGTCAAAAATGAGTTAACTGTAATTTTATGGATTTAAGTCTGCATTCTCTATTCTGTTCCATTGGTCTATGTATCTCTTTTTATTCCAGTACCATGGTGTTTTGATTACAATAGCTCTGTAGTATACTTTGAAGTCAGGGAATGTGATTCCTCCAGTTTTGTTCCTTTTGCTCAGGATAGCTTTGGCTATTCTGGGTCTTTGTGGTTCCATATGAATTTTAGGATTGGTTTTTCTATTTCTGTGAAATACAAAATGTGTATATTCATTTTAAAGTCTCTGTGCACTTTGAGGAAAGATGCTGTCATTCATTTTAAAAATAATATTAAATTAAAAATATACAGGATAGCCGGGCATAGTGGCACACTTCTGTAGTCCAAGCTACCCAGGAAGCTGAGGCAGGAGGGCCACTTGAGGCCAGGAGTTCAAGGCAGTAGTACACTGTTATTGTACCTGGGAATAGCAGCTGCACTCAAGCCTGGACAACACAGCAAGATACCATCTCTATCATTGGTATTTTGATAAGGATTTCATTGAATCTGTATATTGCTTTGAGTAGCATGGGTATTTTAACAATAGTCTTCCAGTTCACTAACATGGAATATCTTTCAATTTTTTTGTGTGTCCTCTTAAATTTCTGGCATCAGTGTTCTATAGTTTTCATTGTAGAGATCTTTCACTTCTTTGGTAAAGTTTATTTCTGGGTATTTTACTTATAGCAGTTATAAATAGTAGTACTTGATTTCTTTTTCAGATTGTTCACTGTTGGCATATAGGAAAGCTGTTGACTTTTTGTATGCTGATTTTGTATCCTGCAACTTTACTGAATTTGTTTATCAGCTCTAATAGCTTTTTGATGAATTCTTTAGGTTATCCCAAATATAGGATCGTATCATCTGCAAACAAGGATAATTTGACTTTTTCCTTTTCAGTTTGGGTGCCCTTTCTTTCTCTTATCTGTTAATCCCTCTTATCTTATTGTAAATACAAGGTTCTTTTCTACTTAAACATGATGAGATCTATTCCTTGTGTTTATTACCCATTGATGCTATTAATTAACCATCTCGTTGTCCAGTTCTGCTGCATTCTTCCCGTTTTCTATTTCCATCTATCTTGTCAATACGTATTAAGCTTTCCCTAAAGTTGGCGTTTCTTCTGCCCCTTCTACGTATTATTGAATTCTGTGTTCTTCTTCGTATACATTTTTATTTTCAGTAAATTTCTCAAGAAAACTTCCATTATTTTTCTACTCTATGTTTCTGATACATCATAGATTCTATCTATCTTTAATCTTTTAAAATGCTGTATACTTTTCCACATTATTGCCTTTAAAAGCCACTGTTGAAAAATCTTACTGAACTTAGGATGTTAGACAAGGCAGAGTAAGTCCAATAATAACCTAACTCTCTAAGTGTTCTTAGAGTACTGTAACAAAATACTACAGACTGAGAGGCTTAAGTAACAGAAATTTATTTCTCAGTTCTGGAGGATGGGAAGTCCAAGATCAAGATATTGGCTGATTTGCTTTCTGGCAAGCATTCTCTTTCTGGCTTGTAGGTGGTCGATCATCTTCTCATCGTGTCCTTACTTGATGGAGACAGAGAATGAGCACTCTCTGGTGTCTCTTTGTATGATCCTACTGGATCAAGGCCCCATCCTTACACCTCATTTCACCTTAATTAACTCCTTATAGCACCTATCTTGAAATACAGATATATTGGGGATAGAACTTCAACATGTGAATTTTGGAGGCATGGAATTCATTTTATACAGCATTTATCAATGTGTTGTAGCTATTGGCTTGCATATTTATATCTTCTAGTCTCTGTGCACTTTGAGGAAAGATGCTGTCATTCATTTTAAAATAATATTAAATTAAAAATACACAGGATAGCCAGACATGGTGGCACACTTCTGTAGTCCAAACTACCCAGGAAGCTGAGGCAGGAGGGTCACTTGAGGCCAGGAGTTCAAGGCTGTAGTACACTGTTATTGTACCTGGGAATAGAAGCTGCACTCAAGCCTGGGCAACACAGCAAGATACCATCTCTAAAAAAATAAAATATAGAATCTAGGGTAAAACCAAAATTACTTTACTTACAGGGAACCAGGAAAATGTGGTCAATTCTCAAAGGAATAAAGATGCTCATTGTGAGATGACCCAGATGTTGGAATGATCAGGCAAAGACATCAAAGCAGCCTTTATAACCCTGCTCCATGATGTAAGGTGTAACTCTTGAAATGAATAGAAAAATGGAAATTCTGAGTACAGAAATAAAATCTTAAGGAAGAACCATGGATATTTAAAAGTATAATGGCTGAAATAAAACATTCACCAGATGAGGCTCTAAAGCAGAATGGAGATGATAGAGATGTGTATATTAATTTTAAAGTAAATCAGTAGAAATGATCCAATCTGAAGAACAGAAGAGGAAGAAATTAAAAATTTATAGCAAAATATATAAATTTGTGTCTTTGGAGTCTTCGAAGGAGAGGAGGGAGAGATTAATACAGAAAATACATTTGACAAAATAATAACTACAAGTTCCTAGATTTGGGGAAGACAAATTTATAGATTCAAGAAGCTTAGCAAAGCATTTCACAAAATTTAACATCCTTTCATAATAAAAATTCTCAACAATTAAAGTATAGAAGTAATATACCTCAACATAATAAAGGTCATATATAACAAGCACACAGTAAGCATCACATTCAGTGGTAAAAAACTGAAAGCTCTCATAAGATCAAGAACATGACAAGGGAGTCCATTCCTACGATTTCTACTCAACATCATTCTGGATCTCCTAGCTAAAGCAATTATGCAAGAAAAATAAATAAAAGGTATGCAAGTTAGAATGTAAGAAGTTCAATGATCTCTGTTTGCAGATTAAATTATCTTACATGTACAAGACCCTAAATACCAAAAAATGGTTAGAATTAATAAATTCAGTGAAGTTGTGTGACACAAAATCAACATACAAAAATAAGTTACATTTTTATATACTAAAAATGAAGTATCCAAAAATAGAAATTAAGAAAATAGTTCCATTTCCATCAGAAAAGAATAATATACTTAGGAGGAAATTTAGCCAAGAAAGTGAAACCTCTGTGCATTGAAAATTACTAAACATTGATAAAATAAATTGAAGAAGACTCAAATAAATAGAAATATATCTCATGCTCATGAATTGGAAGAATTTTTATTGTTAAATGTCCATACTACCCAAAGTGACCTATAGATTCAATGCAATATTTCCTTTTTAAAACTTTTAGGTTCAAGGGTACATGTGCAGGTTTGTCATCTAGGTAAATTGCATTGTATGAGGGTTTGGTGTACAGATAATTTTATTACCCAGGTAATGAGCATAGTACCTGAAAGGTAGTTTTTTGATCCTCTCCTTCCTCTCAAGTAGACCTCAGAGTTTGTTGTTCTCATCCTTGTTTCCGTGGGTAGTCAGTGTTTAGCTCCCACTTGCAAGTGATAATGTGAGATATTTGATTTTCTGTTCCTGCATTATTTCACTGAGGATTGATGATCTCCAGCTTGATCCATGTTGCTGCAAAAGAAATGATCTCATTCTTTTTTATAGCTGTGTAGTACTCCATGTCATATATGTATCACATTTTCTTTAGTGCTGCAGTGAACATACACATACATGTGTGTTTATGGTAGAATGACTTATATTCTTCTGGGTATATACCCAGTAATGGTATTGCTGGGTCAAATGGTAGTTCTTCTTTTAACTCTTTGAGGAATTGCCATACTGTCTTCCACAATGACTCATGACTGACCTAATTTACATTTCTACCAGCAGTGTATAAGCATCCCCTTTTCTCTGCACCATCTCCAACACCTGTTATTTTTGACTTTTTAGTAATAGCCATTCTGACTGGTTTGAGATGGTATCTCATTGTGGTTTTGATTTGCATTTTTCTAATGATCAGTGATACTGAGCTTTCTTTTCATATGCTTGTGGGTCGTGTGTATGCTTCCTTTGAAAAGTGTCTGTTCATGTCTTTCGCCCACATTTTTATGGGTGGTTTGTTTTTTCCTTGTAAATTTGCTTAAGTTCCTTATAGATGCTGGATATTAGACCATGCCAGATGCATAGTTTGTAAATATTTTTTTCTCATTCCGTAGGTTGTCTCTTTACTCTATGGATAGTTTCCTTTGCTGTACAGAAGCTCTTAAGTTTAATTAGATCCATTTGTCAATTTTTAATTTTGTTTCAATTGCTGTTGGTTTCTTTTTCATGAAATCTCTGCCCGTTCCTATGTCCAGGATGGTATTTCCTATGTAATCTTCCATGGTTTTAATAGTTTGAGGTTTTACATTTAAGTATTTAATCCATCTTGAGTTTATTTTTGTGTATAGTGTAAGGAAGGGGTCCAGCTTCAATCTTCCACATATGGCTATCCAGTTTTCCCAGCACCATTTATTGATTAGTGGTCTTTTCCCCATTGCTTGTTTGTGTCAGCTTTGTCAAATATCAGATGATCGCCAGGCGCAGTGGCTCATGCCTGTAATCCCAGCACTTTGGGAGGCCAAGGCGGGCGGATCACGAGGTCAGGAGATCAAGACCATCCTGGCTAACACGGTGAAACCCCATCTCTACTAAAAATACAAAAAATTAGCCGGGCATGGTGGCAGGCGCCTGTAGTCCCAGCTACTTGGGAGGCTGAGGCAGGAGAATGGCGTGAACCCGGGAGGCGGAGCTTGCAGTGAGCCGAGATCACGCCACTGCACTCCAGCCTGGGTGAGAGCGAGACTCCATCTCAAAAAAAAAAAAAAATCAGATGGTCATGGGTGTGCAGCCTTATTTCTGGGCTTTCTATTCTGTTCCATTGGTCTATGTGCCTGTTTTTGTATCAGTACCATGCTGTTTTGATCACTGTGGCCTTGTGGTATAGTTTGAAGTCAGGTTATGTGATGCCTCCACCTTTGCTACTTTTGCTTAGGATTGCTTCTGGTTACTTGGGTTCTATTTTGGTTCAATATGAATTTTAAAATAGTTTTTTCTAGTTCTGTGAAGAATGTCATTGGTAGTTTGATAGGAATAGCATTGAATCTATAAATTGCTTTGGGTAATATAGCCATTTTAGTGATATTGATGCTTCCTATTCATGAACATGGGATGTTTATCCATTTGTTTGTGTCTTCTCTGATTTCTTTGAGCAGGGTTTTGTAATTCTTGTTGTAGAGATTTTTCACCTCCCTGGGTAGCTGTATTTCTATGAAGTTTATTCTTTTTCTGGCAGTTGTGAATGGGATTGCTTTTCTGATTTGGCTCTCTGTTTGGCTGTTGTTGCTGTATAGGAATGCTAGTGATTTTTGTATATTGATTTTGTATCCTGCAACTTTGCTGGAGTTGTTTATCAGATGGAGGAACTTTTGGGCCAAGACTATGTTTTGTTTTGTTTTTTTCTAGATATGGAATCATGTCATCTGCAAACAGGGATAGTTTAACTTTCTCTTTTCCTATTTGGATGACCTTTCTTTCTTTCTCTTGCCTGGCTAGGACTTCCATTACTATGTTTAATAGTAGTGGTGAGAGAGGGCATCCTTGTCAGTTTTCAAGGGGAAATGCCTCCAACTTTTGCCCATTCAGTATAATGTTGTCTGTGGGTTTGTCATAGATGGCTCTTATTATTTTGAAGTATGTTCCTTCAATACCTAGTTCGTTGAGAGTTTTTAACATGAAAGGGTGTTGAATTTTATCAGAGGCCTTGTCTGTGTCTATTGAGATAATCATATGGTTTTTTGTCTTTTGTTCTATTTATATGATGAATCACATTTATTGATTTGCACATGTTGAACCAACCTTACATCCTGGAGTTGAAGCCTACTCAATCTTGGTGGATTAGCTTTTTGATGTGCTGCTGGATTTGGTTTGCCAGTATTTTGCTGAGGATTTTTGTATTGATATTCATCAAGGATATCGGCCTGAAATTTTCTTTTTTCATTGTGTCCCTTCCAGGTTTGGATATCAAGATGATGTTGACCTTATAGAATGAGTTGGCGGGGGAGTCCCTCTTCCTCATTTTTTTGGAATTACTTCAGTGGAAATGGTACCAGCTCTCATTCGTATGTCTGGTAGAATTCAGTTATGAATCCGTCAGGCCCCTGGCCTTTTTTTTTTTTTTTTGGTAGGCTATTTATTACTGATTTGATTTCAGAGCTCATTATTGGTCTGCTCAGGGAACCAGTTTCTTCCTGACTCTGTCTTGGGAGAGTGTATGCATCCAGGAATTTACTCATCTCTTCTAGGTTTTCTAGTTTATGTGTTAGAGGTGTTCACAGTAGTTTCTCTTGGTTGTTTTTATTTCTGTGGGGTCAGTAGTACCATTCCCTTTGTCATTTCTAATTGTGTTTATTTGGAGCTTTTCTCTCTTCTTCTTTATTAGTCTAGCTCGTGGTCTATTTTATTAGTTTTTTTTAAACACCAGCCCTTGGATTAATTGATCGTTTGATTGGTTTTTTTTGTGTCTCGATTTCCTTCAGTTCAGCTCTGATTTTTGTTATTTCTTGTCTTTCGCTAGTTTTGGGGTTGATTTGTTCTTGCCTAATTTTTTCAGTTGTGAAGGTAGGTTGTTAATTTGAGATCTCTCTAACTTTTTGATGTGGGCATTTAGTTCAGTGAAGTTATCTCTTAACACTGCCTTAGCTGTGTCTCTGAGATTCTGGTATGTTGTATTTTTGTTCTCATTATTTTCAAAGAACTTCTTGATTTCTGTCTTAATTTCATTATTTACCCCAAAGCCATTCAGGAGCATGACATTGAATTTCTGTGTAATTGCATGGTTTTGAGTGATTTTCATAGTCTTAATTTCTATTTTTATTGCTCTGTGGTCCAAGAGTGTGTTTGGTATGATTTCAGTTCTTTTACTTTGTTGAGGATTGTTTTACGTCCAATTATTTGGTCAGTTTTAAAGTATGTGTCATGTGGTGATGAGAAGAATGTATATTCTGGTGTTTTTGGGTGGAAAGTTCTGTAGAGGTCTATCAGAGCCATTTGGTTTAATGTTGAGTGTAGATCCTGAATATCTTTGTTAATTTTCTGCCTCAGTGATCTGCTTTATACTGTCTGTGGAGTGTTGAAGTCTCCCACTATTTTGTCTGTGGGAGTTTGTGCCTCTTTGTAGGTCTCTAAGAACTTGCTTTATGAACCTGGGTGCTTGTGTGTTGGGTACATATATATTTAGGGTATTTAGGGTTTCTTGTTGAATTGAACCCTTTACCATTAAGTAATGCCCTTCTTTGTCTTTTTTGATGTTTGTTTATTTGAAATCTCTTTTGTCTGCAATTCAGATTGCAATCCCTGCTTTTTTCTGTTTTCCATTTGCTTAGTAGATTTTTCTTTATCCTTTTGAGTCTATGAGTGTCATTACATGTGAGACGGATCTCTTGAATACAGCATACCATTGGGTCTTGCTTATTTATCCAGCTTGCTACTGTGTGCCTTTTAAGTGGGGCATTTAGCCCATTTACATTCAAGGTTAGTATTGATTTGTGTGGATTTGATCCTGTCATTGTGTTGTTAGCTGATTATTATGTTGGCTTTTTGTGTGGTTGTTTTACAGTGACACTGGTCTGTGTGTTTAAGTATGTTTTTGTATTAGCAGGTATTGGTCTTTCCTTTCTATATAGTGCTCCTTTCAGAATCTCTTGTAAGGCAAGTCTGGTGGTGATGGATTCCCTCAACAGTTGTTTATCTGAAAAGAATCTTACTTCTCCTTCCCTTGGGAAGCTTACTTTGTCTGTATATGAAATTCTTGGTTGAAGAATTTTTTCTTTAAGAATGTTGAATATAGGCCCCCATCTCTTCTGACTTGTAGGTTTTCAGCTGAGAGGTCCATAGTTAGCCTAATGGAGTTCCCTTTGTAGGTCATGTGCCCTTTCTCTCTAGCTGCCTTTAAAATTCTTTCATTTTAACCTTGGAATATCTGATGATATGTGTTTTGGGGGTGATCTTCTTGTATACAATCTTGCAGGAGTTCTCTATATTTTCTGAATTTAACTGTTAGACCCTATAGCTTTGTTGGGGAAGTTTTCATGGACAATTTCCTGAAGTATGTTTTCCAAGTTGTTTGTTTTCTCCCCCTCCCTTTCAGGAATACCAGTGATTTGTAGATTTGACCTCTTTACATGATCCCATACTTCTCACAAGTTTTGCTTGTTCTTTTTTATTCTCCTTTCTTTATTTTCATCTGACTTTCTTATTTCAGAGAACCAGTCTTCAGGTGCTGAGATTCTTTTGTTAGCATGGTTTCTTCTGCTGTGAATACTTCTAATTGCATTGTGAAATTATTGTATTGTGTTATTCAGCTCTGTCAGACCCATTAGGTTCTTTTTTATACCAGCTATTTCATCCCTCAGTTCCTGTATCACTTTATTGTGATTCTCATTTTCCTTAGATTGGGTTTTGCCATCTTCCTGAGTCTCAGTGATCTTTGTACCTATCCATATTCTGGATTGTATTTCTGTTATTTCAGCCAGTACAGCCTGATTAAGAACTCTTGTTGGGGAACGGGTGTGGTCATTTGGATGGCATTCAATACTCTGACCATTTGAGTTACTGGAGCTCTTGCATTTGTTCTGTCATCTCCGTGTGTGGGTGTTCCGTTATCTGCATTGTAGATTAAGTATAGTCAACAGACTTCTCTTTTGGATGTTTTCACCAGGCCAAGGCTTTGTGCAGTGTCTTTATTTGAAGCTGACTTCTTGACTCTGGTTTCAGAGGTGGGTGTATTAGTGAGGTATTTTTGATGTTGAAGCCTTGGGGTGTGATCCAGCAGGCAGCTTAGCCTTTTTGGTCAGTTGGTAGACTCTTGTTTGGTTGTGTGGCTCCCCTGTGTTTCCTCACAATTGTAGCTGTGTTCTTTCTCAATGTTCTGAAAGTGTGAGTTTCTCTCCCCCTTGAATGCTGGCTGCAGATTGTGATTTGGTACTTCTGGGCTGCCCACTGCAGCTTTGGTGCGATCTCAGTGTTTATGTTCCTTTCTCAAGATGGAGGCAGCAGACAAAGGGATCTTAGTAGTAGTCGTGACTGAGGGTCATTTGATTGTCTCCTGAGGGCTCCAACCCAGAGAGATATAGGTCAGCAGTCCCTCAGGGCAATCAGGCCAGGATGGAGGGTCTGTACTGTGGGCCCAAGCCAAGGATTCCCTGTCTAGTCACAAGCACTGTGGGGTGTGTAGGACCTGTGGGAGACGTATTGGCCTCTCCTTGGGCTTATTACAGCTTCTTGGAGGTGTGGATAAGACACTTAGGGTCTTTACTCTTTTATTGGTCCAGCAAGGGCAGATCCACTTCAGAGGCAGTCTCAGAGAGGCTTTCGATTTCCCATAGAGGCCCTGTCCAGGGAGTTGCCAAGTTGCTACTTGCTCAGTAGCTCTGGTGGAGGATGGCTGGAAACCCAAGTCTGGAAGACCTGTCTGGTGAGGAGATATGGGAATGAGCACCTACTTAACACTCTGGCCAATTTTCCATGGGGCTGCTGTGGTATGTTTGCTCCAGTACCTGGTTGCCTCGGATTTTCCAGTACCTGGAGGTACTACCAGTGAAGGCTGCAAAACAGCAAAGATGACAGCCTGTCCCTCCTTCTGGGAGCTTTGTCCCAAGGAGGTACACGCCTGTTGCTGGCCCAAAGGCACCTGTAAGAGGTGGGTGGAGACCCCAGTTAGGAGGGTAAGAAGGAATATTCCTTATTCCACCCGGTAAGAAGGAATAAGATTGAGGACCCACTTAAAAATGCAGTCTTGCCACGTGTTGGTAGAGCAGCTCTGCTATACTGTGCTGGGGGTCCACTTCAGCCCCCAGTTGCCTCAGATACTCTGAAGAAGTAGTTAGAACAGCTGGAACAGCTAAGTCATGCAAACAGCAAAGATGGTGCCTGCTACTCCCCCGGGAGCACTGTCATGGGAGAATTCACCTCTCTGTTGGCTGGAGAACACAGGCAGGAGTGCTGGAGGCCCTGGTTGGAAGGTCCTGTCCAGTGAGGAGGAGTGGGACTGGGGACCCACTTAAGCAGTCTGGCCACGTTTGGGTAGAGCAGCTGTGCTTTCTGGGGAGTCTTTTCTGCCCCTGGTCAGTTCAGACTCTTCAAATTCCAAAGGCAGGAATGACTGAGTCACCTAGACAGCAAAGATGGTGACCTGCCTCTCCCTCTGGGAGCACCATCCCAGGGAGAATTCAAATCTGTGTTGTCTAGAGAATATAGGCAGGGATGGCTAGAGGCCCCAGTTGGTAGTTTCCACCCATAGGAGGAACAGGATCAGGTACCTGCTTAAAGTAGCAGTCTAGCCACATTGTAGTAGAGCAGTTGTGCTATGCTGGGGGATCCTTTCCACCTCTGGTCAGCTCGGACTCTCCAAAGCCCAGAGGCTGGAATGGCTAAGGTGCCCAAACAGCATAGATGGTGGCCCACCCCTCCCCTGGGTGCTCGTCCCTAGGGAGTTGCTGTGCTGCTACTGGTGGCTGGCTAGAATTCCAAGCCAGTGGGTCTTGTCTTGTGAGGTGCCGTGGAAGTGGGACCTATAGGTTTTGGCTGCTTAGCCCTCTAGATTCAGCCTCCTTCCAAAGCGGAAGGTCTAACCTTCCACTTTGCCAGAACTGCAGCTACTTTTGCTGGAAAGCCCAGTATCTAAGCCTCCAGGGTTTCCCTGCATGCCTGAGCAGCAGCTCTGCCAAGACTCCATGTAGCTCTGTCTGTGAAACTGAAGGCCCTGGTGGAGTGGGTTCACAAGGGGATCTCCTGACCCAAGGTTTGCAAAGATTTATGGGAAAAGTGTGGTTTCCTGAGGTCACACTTTCACTCACTGCTTCCCTGGGCAGGGGAGGTCCCCCTGGCTCTGTATTGCTCCTGGGTGGGCTGTTGTCCTGTCTTGCATTTCTTTGTTTTCCATGGGTCAAGTTGTTTCCATGATTCATCCCAATGCGAGTACCTGGATGTTTCAGTTGAAGGTGCTGTATTAACTAGCCCATCTCCATGAGAGCTATGCATACTAGCTGCTTCTAGTTGGCCATTCTGGCTACTCCCCTGGAATTCCTTTTCTGTAAGAATGCTGCATTTAGGACCCCAAACTCTTCTGGTTTGTAGGGTTTCTGTGGAAAGGTTTGCTATTTGCCTGATGGGGTTCCCTTTGTAGGTGACCTTTCCCTTTTGTTTTCCTGCCTTTAACATTTTTTCTTTCATTTTTGACTTTGGCAAATCTAATGACTGTATGTCTTGGGGAATGGTCATCTTGTATAGTATTTTGCAGATTTCTCTGCGCTTCTTAAATTTGAATGTTGACTTCTTTAGAGAGATTGGGGACATTTTCACGGTTGTTATCCTCAAATATATTTCCCAATTTCCTTGCTTTATCTCCCTCTCTTTCAGGGATGGCAATGAATCATATTTTGTCTCTTTACATAATCCTATATTTCTCAGAGGTTTTGTTCATTCCTTTTTATTCTTTTTTCTTTTTCTGACGGAGCTAATTTCAAGAACCAGTCTTCAAGCACTGAGATTCTTTCCTCAGTTTGATCGAATCTGCTATTAATACTTGTGATTATATTATGAAATTCTTGAAGTGTGCATCTCTATCAGGCCAGTTTGCTTCTTTCTTAAAATGCCTCTTCTATATTTCAGCTTCTGTATCAGTTTGTCATATTCCTTAGATTCCTTGGATTGAATTTTGACATTCTGTCGAATCTTGATGATCTTCATTCCTATCCATGTTCTGAATTCTATGTCATTCATTTCAGCCATTTCAGCCTGGTTAAGAACCATTGCTGGGAAACTAGATGGTTGTTTGGAGGTAATAAGACACTCTGGCTGTTTGAGTTGCCAGAGGTCTTGTGCTGGTTCTTTCTCATGTGTGGGCTGATGTTCCTTCAACCTTTGATGTTGCTGTCTTTGGATGGGTTTTTTGCTTTTATATTCTTTGATGCCCTTCGGTGTTTGATTATGATATAAGGTAGGTTCAGTCAACTGGCTTCATTTCTGGAAGATTTTAGTGGGTCAAAACTTAGCTCAGCACTCCTAGACTGTGTGCTGTAACTTTGGGGAACTGGTACCCGGCACCTGGCTTTGTTCTCTGGCCCCTCAAGGTTAGGAAGCTGCTGCACTGGAAGGGCCAAGGTGTTTTCAGTCCACTGGTCATAATACTTCTATGGCTGGTACCGGCCAAAGCACTTCATCGAGGTGGTGGCTGTGGGATCCGTGCTCCTTCATGTGTACCAGCATCTGCAGAAGTGTAGCGAGGTACACCCTCACTGGCTGGGGCAGGGTACCAGTGGAAGCAGGGCAGTGATGTACATGCAGGTACTTATGCAGTTGTAGCAGGGGTGGGGGTACTGGCATCCATGCATGCTCTCTTGCTGCCATCATGGCAGTTGCAGGATGCTGGCAGGGGTGTGGTTGCTGGTATCAGTGTGTACATTCACATCGGTGGCAGTGTATCTCGGTGCCCATACATCAGTGGGGGAATAATGGCAGGGTACACTCATGCTGGCAGTTCCGGAGTGTCAGGGTGCACACACATACATGCACCAGCATGGGAGGGGAGAGGAGGGTGACATGTGCCAGTAAAGCAGAGGGGAGTCAGGGCATGGGCAAGTAGTGTATGCCAGTAAAGTAGGTGAGGCGAATCTGCCTTGGGGGTAAGCTGTGGGTGGGCTAGTACATATTGGCAGGGGCTGGTCTGCTGGAGCTCTGTGATGGTCAAGAATTGTCTGCCAGCAAAGGAGGCATCATAGAGCCCTCAGGAAGCACCCTGGTTGGGCATCTGAGGCTGCATTGCAAGTGGACATGGTAGGGTGGCACCCAAGGAGAGGCTAGTTGACAGGAGGGTGCTCAGATCAGACTGGCTTCATCCTACAGGCAAGAGCGCCTTTTATGTCCAGGTCTGATGGTCACCCTAAGGCTAAAGGCTCCCAGATGAGCATGGTAAGCCTTGTGGGAAGGGCATCCTTGGATGTGCTCCACTGCAGCTCTTCCTGTGCCAAACCCTCTTGGTTTTGCACAGGCTGGAGCCCTGTACCTACAGCCTTTTCAGGCATCTCTCCCTGCCAGCTCAAGTGTCTGTTGGGGGAATGATCACCTGCTGCTAGGATCCTGGCAGTCTGTGGTGAGAGTGGTCTACTCCTCACTTGTTCAGTTCGCCTTTTCCCCAGGAGATGCTGGGGGCTAGCAACAAGTCCCTGTGTTTAGCCTCCCCATGCTGGGTTCCCTGCTTCCTCCCTCTTCTACCCAGTGTCTGCTTCCTCCCTCCGTCCAATCTAAATGGCTTCTCTCCAAAGATCTGTTCAGAGTCTGCCAGTCTTCCTGATGTCCCAGTCTCTCATCAGTACAATCTTTTTCAAAATTTTAATGACATTTTTCATAGAAAATGGAAAAGTTTCCTAAAATTTATATCAAACCTCCAATCTTGAGTAGCCAAAGCAACCCTGAGCAAAAGAAACAAAGCTGAAGGCATTATGCTTTCTGATTTCAAACTATGTTACAATGCTATAGTAATTGAAACAACTTGGTACTAAAACAAAAACAGATACATAGACCAATGGAACAAGCTAGAGAACCCAGGAATTAATGTATGCGTATTATGGTCAACCAATTTTTGACAAGACACGAAGAGTACACAATAGGGAAAGGATAATCTCTTCAGTAAATAGTGTTCAGAAAACTGAATATCCACATGCAAAAGAAAAAGAAAAAAGAAAAAGAGAAAGAAGGACAGAAAGAAAGAAAAGAAAAGAAATCGGACCCTTATATCATACACAAAAATCAACTCAAAACAAATTAAAGAATTTAACAGAAGACCTGAAACTGTAAAATTACTAAAAGAAAATATAGGGAAAAAGCTAATTGACATTACTCTTGGCAAAGATATTTTTGGACTTAACGCCCAAAGTACGGGCAATAAAAGATAAATAAGTCGAACGACATTAAACTGAGAAGTTTCAAGCCAAGTATAGTGGCCCATACCTGTAATCCCAATGCTTTGCGACACTGACACTGGAGGATTGCTTGAGGTCAGGAGTGCCAGGACTTTGAGACCTACCTGGGCAACATAGCGAGATCCCATCTCTACAAAAAGTTAAAAAATTAGCCAGACATGGTGGCATGCATCTGCAGTCCCAGCTACTCGTAAGGCTGAGGCATGAGGGTTGGTTGAACCCAGGAGTTTGAGGCTTCAGTGAGCTATCACCTCATCGCTATATTCCAGGCTGGGTGACAGAACAAGACCCTGTCTAAACAAACAAACAAACAAACAAATGAAGTTCTGCACAGCAAAGGAAACAGTCAACAAAATGAAAAGGCAACTTACAGAATGAGAGATAACATGTGTAAACCATGTATCCAATAAGGTGTTAATATCCAGAACATTTAAGGAACTCAGTAGAAAACAACAACAACAATTTAAAAATGGGCAAAGAGGCCAGGTGCAGTGGCTCACACCTATAATTCCATCACTTTGGAAGGCCAAGGCAGGTGGATTGCTTGAGGTCAGGAGTTCAAGACAACCAGCCTGGCCAACATGGTGAAACCCCATCTCTACTAAAAACACAATAATTAGCCAGGTGTAGTGGTGTACACCTGTAGTCCCAGCTACTCGGGAGGCTGAGACCCGAGAATTGCTTGAACCTAGGAGGCAGAGGTTGCAGTGAGCCGAGATCATGCCACTGCACTCCAGCCTGGGCAACACAGCAAGACCCTGTCTCAAAAAAAAATTTTTTTTAAATGCCTTTAACATGTACCATTACTTGGATCACAACTCCTTGCCTTATCTTAAAATCACTCATATTCCCTTCCGCTAAATAATAAAAATGGGAAAAGGATCAGAAAGCGTACAGATGGCCAACTGATATATGAAAAGACACTCGATATCACTACTTATCAGAGAAATGCAAATCAAAACCACAAAATTTAATAATGCCTTACATCTGTCTAGATTGCTAGTATAAAAACAATCAAAAGATAACAAGTGTTGGCAAAG
This sequence comes from Theropithecus gelada, assembly GCF_003255815.1. Lineage (NCBI taxonomy): Eukaryota > Metazoa > Chordata > Mammalia > Primates > Cercopithecidae > Theropithecus > Theropithecus gelada. The sequence continues at coordinate 116,326,606 of NC_037670.1, read as the reverse complement.
ATGTGGAGAAAAGGGAACGTTCCTACTCTATTGGTGAGAATGTAGATTAGGACAGCCATTATGGAAAACAGTATGGAGGTTCCTCAAAAAATTACAAGTAGAACTGCCATATAATCCAGCAGTTCTACTTCTGGGTTATTTATTGAAAGAAAATAAAATCAGTATTTGGAAGAGATATTTGCACATCTATGTTTATTGCAGGATTTTTTCACAGTAACCAAGATATTAAGACAACCTAAGTAGCTGTCAACAGAAGGATGGATTAATAAACTATAGTGTATACCCCCCCACACACACACACAATGGAATACCATTTCAGATTTTTTTTAAAAAAGGAAATCATGCTATTTGCAATAACATAGATGAACCTGGAGGACACTAAGGTACATGAAATAGCCAGACACAGAAAGACAAATACCATATGATCTCATGTATTAGATATGGAGTCTAAAAAGAGTCAAACTTATAGTAACAGATAGTAAAATGTTGATTACCGGAGGCTGGGGGATAGGAGAAAAGGGGAGATATTGGTCAAAGGGTACAAGCCTTCAGTTATAAGATGATTAAGTACTGGAGACCTATATTGTGTACTTGAAAATTGCTATGACAGTAGATCTCAAGTGTTTTCACCATTCATACACACACAAAAATCCAAAACAGGACAAAACAAAAAACCTGGCAAAACCTCAAAGGAGATAAACTTAAAGTTAACTGCTCCTAAACACTTCATAATCAAACTTCTAAACATAAAAGATTAAAGCAAGAAATCTTGAAACCAGCCAGAGAAATATTTATTACATATAGGGAACAATAATTCAAATGACTGCAGGGTTTTCAGCAGGAGCCATGGGGGACAGATGACAGTGAAATAGCATCTTTAGAATTCTAAAAGAAAAGTACTGCTAACCCAGAATTCTGTATTCAGTGAAAATGTACTTCAGAGATGAGGACAAAATAAAGAAATTCCCAGATAAAGGAAAACTAAGAATTACTACTAGCAAATCTAGTCTAAAAGAAATGCTAACAGAAGTTCTTCAGGCTAAACGGAGATGATATCAGAAGAAAACATGGAACTTCATGAATGAAAAAAGAGCAACAGAAACTGTGAATATCTAAATAAATACAGCAGATTTTTTCTCCTCTATTAAGGTCTTTCAATATGACTACTCAAGCAATCCTCCCATTTCAGCCTCCCAAAGTTCTGGGATTACAGGTGTGAGCCACCATGCCTGACCCTGACTCTACTCTTGAAAGCAAAATTATGCCATTGCTGGGGAGGGTTTTCAGGTTTGCATATATAGTACAAGTGACTTTTAAAGCAAAGGCTACAGAGTAAAGGGAACGATGTGGTTATATATATTTACTTGAAATGATAAAATGTTAACTGTAGACTATTACAGATTAGGTATTCTATTTCATAAAGTAGTGACTATAATGATACTAAGAGTTTTAGCCAAAAAAAAAAAAAAATAAATTAAAATGGAACATTAAAACGTTAAAGTTATACAAAAGAAGGTGGTGAAGAAAGGGATAACAGAAAACAAACAATAAAGTGGCAGACCTAAATCAAACCTTATTAATAGGTATATTAAATATAAATGGCCTAAGCACACCAATTAAAAGAGATTTTTTGATTGGGTAAAAAAAGGACTCAATATATACAGAAACCCATTTTAATTCTAGTGATAAAGATAGGTTAAAAGGATAGAAAAAGTTATTCCGTGCAGAAAGTAATTGAAAGAAAGTTGGAGTAGATTTAATTATATATCAAAGTAGATTTCAGAACAAAGAAGACTGACAGGAATGAAGTTGAACATTTACATATTTAAAAAGCAGATTACTTTGCCAAGAAGATAGAACAAAACCAAAGTATGTATGAAGCTGACAACAGAGTGTAAAAAACAAAAGCTGACAGAACTGAGAGGAGAAAATAGAAAAATGTACATTATACTTAGCAATGTCAACACTCCTCTCATAATAGTAGATCAAGTAAATAGAAAATTAGTAAGGATACAAAAGATCTGGGCAATATTATCAGCCAACTGACTTCTATAAAACACCCCAACTTCTTTTTAAGACAGGATCTCACCCTGTCGCCCAGGCTGGAGTGCAATGGCACAATCATGGCTCACTGCAGTCTCCACACCCCCAGGCTCAAATGATTCTCCCACCTCAGGTTCCTGAGTAGCTGAGACTACAGGCACACACCACTACACCCAGCTAATTTTTTGATTTTTTGTAGAGACTAGGCCTCACTATGTTGCCCTGGCTGCCCTCGAACTACTGGGCTCAAGTGGTCCTCTCACCTCAGCCTTTCAAAGTGCTGAGATTACAAGTGTGAACCACTGCCTGGCCACCCCAGCATTTATAATTGACATTTATAAAACACTCCTCAGTGGCAGAATATATATTATTCTCGAGGGCAAGTGGAACATTAAAAAAGAGATCTTATTCTGAGCCATAAAAGAAAGCAAATTTAAAAGAATTAAAATCATATAAAGTATGTTCTCTGTAATGAAACTAGAAATCAAGAACGGAAGATATCTGAAAAATCAGCAAATGTTTGAAAATGTAAAAACACACTTCTTTAAAAAAAATATACTTTAAGTTCTGGGTTACATGTGCAGAACGTGCAGTTTTGTTACATAGGTATACATGCGCCATGGTGGTTTGCTGCACCCATCAACCTGTCACCTACATTAGGTATTTCTCCTAATGTTATCACTCCCTTAGTCCCCCACCCCGTGACAGGCCCCAGTATATGACGTTCCCCACCCTGTGTCCATGTGTTCTCATTGTTCAACTTCCACTTCTGAGTGAGAATATGCAGTGTTTGGTTTTCTGATCTTGTAATAGTTTGCTGAGATTGATCATTTCCAGCTTCATCCATGTCCCTGCAAAGGACATGACCTCATCCCGTTTTGTGGCTGCATAGTATTCCATGGTGTATATGTGCCGCATTTTCTTAATCCTGTCTGTCATTGATAGACATTTGGGTTGGTTCCAAGTCTTTGCTAATAACTCTTGGATCAAAGAGGGATTCTCAAGGAAAATTAGTCTTTTGAACTGAATGAAAAGCTAAAATACATCATATCAAAATGTGTAGCATGCAATTAAAGCAGCACTTAGAAGGAAATCTGAAACATTAAAAACTTATTTAGAAAGGGAGAATGGTCTGAAATCAGTAACCTAAGCTTTCACCTTAAGAAACTAAAAAAGGGGCCGGGTGCGGTGGCTCACACCTGTAATCCCAGCACTTTGGGAGGCCAAGGCAAGTGGATCACCTTAGGTCAGGAGTTCGAGACCAGCCTGGCTAACATGGTGAAACCCCGTTTCTACCAAAAATACAAAAAAATTAGCCAGGTATGGTGGCGCATGCCTGTAATCCCAGCTACTTAAGGGGCTGAGGCAGGAGAATCACTTGAACCCGGGAGGCGGAGGGTGCAGTGAGCCGATATTGTGCCATTGCACTCCAGCTTGGGCAATAAGAGTGAAAGAATGTTATTTGGTAGCGTTCTTCCCACAGTAGAACTTCTTTCAAAATTGGAGTCAGTACTCTGAAACCCTGCCACTGCTTTTTATCAACTAACTTTATTTAGTATCCTAAATCTTCTGTTGTTGTCATTTTACTAATGTTCACAGTGTCTTCACCAGGAGTACATTCCATTTCAAGAAACCACTTTCTTTGCTGATCCATAAGAAGGAAGTCCTCATCTGTTCTAGTTTGATCATAAGATTGCAATAATTCAGTCACATCTTCAAGTTCCACTTCTAGTTCTCCTGCTATTTCCATGTTATCTGCAATGAGTCCTTCCACCAAAGTCTTGAACCCCTCTAAGTCATCCATGAGGATTGGAATTAACTTTTTCCAAATTCTTGTTAATGTTGATATTTTAATCTCTTCTCATAAATCACTAATGTTCTTGATGAATCTTTTCCAGAAGATTTTCAATTTACTTTGCCCAGATCCATCAGAAGACTCATTGTTTATGGAAGCTAGAGCCTTAAGAAATATACTTTTTCAGTAATAAGACTTGAGTCTAAATTACTCCCTGTTCCCTGGGCTATAGATTAGATGTTATGTTAGAAGCCATGAAAACAACATTAATTTCCTGGTACATCTCTGTCATAGTTCTTGGGTGACCAGGTGCATTGTCAGTGAGCAGTAATACTTTGAAAGGAATCTTTTTTCTGAGTAGTGGATCAAAACAATGGGCTTTGTTTTTGTTTTTGTTTTTTGAGACGAGTCTCGCTCTGTCACCCAGGCTGGAGTGCAGTGGCTTGATCTCAGCCCACTGCAAGCTCTGCCTCCCGGGTTCACGCCATTCTCCTGCCTCAGCCTCCCGAGTAGCTGGGACTACAGGCGCCCGCCACCATGCCCAGCTAATTTTTAAAATATTTTTAGTAGAGACGGGGTTTCACTGTGTTAGCCAGGATGGTCTCGATCTCCTGACCTCGTGATTCGCCCGTCTCGGCCTCTCAAAATGCTGGGATTACAGGCATGAGCCACCGCACCCGGCCTAACAATGGGCTTTGAATATTTAGTAAGCCAAACTGTAAACAGAGAAGCTGTCATCTAGCCTTTGTTGCTCCATTTATAGAGCTCAGGCAGAGTATATTTAGCATAATTCTTAAGTACCCTAGGATTTCTGGAATGGTAAATAAGCATTGGCTTCAACTTAAAGCCACCAGATGCATTAGCCCCTAATAAGAGAGTCAGCCTGTCCTTTGAAGCTTTAAAGCCAGGCATTAACTTCTCTTCTTTTACTATGAAAGGTTTAGATGGCATCTTCTTTCTGTATAAAGCTGTAATGTCTACATTGAAAATCTGTTGTTTAGTGTAGCCACCTTTATCAGTTATTTTAGTTCAGTCTTCTGGATAAGTTACCATAGCTTCTCCATCAGCACTTGCTGCTTCACCTTTTTATTATTTTTTTATGTACAGAGATGGCTTTTTTTCCCGAAACTTCATGAACCAATCTCTGCTAGCTTCAGACTTTTCTTCTGCAGCATCTTTGCCTCTCTCATCCTTCATAGCTTTAAAGAGAGGACCTTACTGTGAATTAGGCTTTCGCTTAAGAGAATGTTATGGCTGATTTGGTCTTCTATTCAGACCACTTAACTTTCTTCATATCAGCAGTAAGACTCTTCACTTCTTTCATGTGTTCACTGGAGTAGTACTTTTAATTTCCTTTAAACTTTTCCTTTGTATTCACCACTTGGCTAACTGGCACAAGAGGCCTAGCTTTTGGCTCTCTGTTTTTGACATGCCTTCCTCAATAGGATTAATCATGTACAGCTTTTGATTTAAAGTTAGAGACATGCCACTCTTCACTTAGAGGCCATCATAGGATTATTAATTGGCCTAATTTCAATATTGTTGTGTCTCAAGGGAATAGCGAGACCTGAGGAGAAAGAGAGAGATGGGAAATGGCCGGTAGCTGGAGCATTCAGAACACACACATTTATCAATAAAGCTTGCCATTTTATACGGGTGTGGTTCATGGTACCCCAACATTATTACAATAGTAACATCAAAGATCACTAATCACTCTTCACCATAACAGATGCAATAATAATGAAAAAATTTTAAATGCTGTGCGAATTACCAAAACATGACAGGGAGACACAAAGTAAGCACATGCTATTGGAAAATTTGCACCAAAAGACTTGCTGGATGCAGGGTTGACACAAACGTTCAATGTGTAAAAAATACAATATCTGCAAAGCACAATGAGGTGAAATACATTAAAACAAGAAATGACTGTCCATACCAATACACCTCATGGACACAGACATCAGAATCTTCAATAAATATTGATAGATCAAACTGGAATGCAAGGATGCTTCAGTATTTGAAAATCGATGTATTTCATTTTATTAGCAGACTAAAGAATAAAAATCATAGGATCATACTAATAGGTGCATAGAAAAGCATTTGACAAAATTCAACTTTGATTCATGTTAAAAAAAAATCTTTATAGCTAAGTATTAGAAGAAAAATTCCTCGCCCGGCTAGTTTTTTGTATTTCTTAATAGAGACGGGGTTTCACCGTGTTAGCCAGAATGGTCTCGATCTTCTGACCTCGTGATCCGCCCGGGCGAGGTGGCGGGCGCCTGTAGTCCCAGCTACTCGGGAGGCTGAGGCCGGAGAATGGCGTGAACCCGGGAGGCGGAGCTTGCAGTGAGCTGAGATCCGGCCACTGCACTCCAGCCTGGGCGACAGAGCGAGACTCCGTCTCAAAAAAAAAAAAAAAAAAAAAAAAAAAGAAGAAAAATTCCTTAAAAGGCATCTACAGAAGTTTGCAACAGGGTTTCTCAACGTTGTTACTGTTGATATTTTGGATGGATAATTCTTCATTATGGATTGGAAAACTCATTAAGATGTCAGTTCTTTTCATATTGTTCTATAGATTCAATGCAATCTCAAAGTTTTAGAAGACTTTTTTTTGTAGATATAAAACTTACTCTACAATTTATATGACTAGGCAAAGTAACTAGAATAGGCAAAACAATTTCACAAAGGAAGAACTAAGTTGGAAACTCAAATTATCTGACTTTAAGACTTATTGTTAAGATACAGTAATCAATGTGTTATTGGTGAAAGCTTATACATATAGATAAACAGAATAGACCCAGCACTTTGGGAGGCCGAGGCAGGCGGATCACGAGGTCAAGAGATTGAGACCATCCTGGCCAACATGGTGAAACCCCATCTCTACTAAAAATACAAAAAATTAGTTGGGTGTGGTGGCACATGCCTGTAGTCCCAGCTACTCAGGAGGCTGAGGCAGGAACATCACTTGAACCCAGGAGGCAGAGGTTGCAGTGAGTCGAGATCGTGCCACTGCACTCCAACCTGGCGACAGAGTGAGACTCCGTCTCAAAAAAAAAAAAAAAAAAAAAGAGAGTTTGGAAAAAGATACACATAAATATGCTTGATTCATTTTGCTAATGCAAAGACAATTTAATGGAAAAGTGATAATCTTTAAGAATAATAGTGCTAGTGTTAATCGAATACCTGTGTGCAGAAAAAAGTGAACCTTGTTCCTTACCTCACATTTAGCTCAAAGTGGGTTATAGGTGTAAACACAAAATGTAAAAGTATTAAACTCTTAAAAATGTAGAATATCTTTGTTTAATTAGGCAAACAGATTTTGTATATAACAACAAAAATACAATCCATAAAACAAAACAAAAAAATGGATAAAGTGGACCTCATCAAAATTAAAAGCTTTTACTCCCTGAAAGACACTGTTAATGATAAGACAAGCCATAGACCTGGAAAAAATATTTGCAAATCATGTATTTGACAAAGGGATTGTATGCATAATATACAAAGAACTGCTATAAAAACGTTAATAATATGAAAACCAATGCAATTTTAAAATGTGCAAAGAATTGAACAGATATTTCATCAAATAAGATACACATATGGCAAGTAAACAAATGAAAAGATGTTCGGCATCATTAGTAATTAGGAAAATGCAAATTCAGACCATATTAGGTACCACTGCACAACTTTATCAAGCTCTTTTGGGGGCGAGGAGCAAATATGAACTCTTATACCTCGCTGGTGGGAGTGCAAAATGGTAGAACCTCTTTGGAAAACAGCTTGTCATTTTCTTATAATGTTAAATATACTTTTATATCCCAGTAGTCCCAAATCCCATACTTTTACTCAAGAGAAAGGAAAACATAAGTTCGCACAAAAACCTGTTTATAGCAGCTTTATTCAAAACTGTCGAAAACTAGAAACAACCCAAATATCTTTCATGTGATGCATGGATAAACTGTTGTATGTTCATACACTGGGAAAACTCAGTAATAAAAAGAAAAAAAATTTCCACACAAAACAACATGTATAAATGTCAGATACCTTATGGCTAAATGAAAGAAGCAAAACTCCAAAGGTTACATATGATTCCATTTATATGACATTCTAGGAAAGACCAAACTGTAGTATCAGAGAATAGATAAGTGGTACTAGGGATTAAAGGTTGCAGGGTGGGGGTTGACTAGCATCATGATGAAGGAATTTCTTTGCATGATGAAACTGTTACGTGTTTTATAATCATGGTTACATGACTCTATTTTTCAAAACTCATAGCAGCAGCACATTTACTATAAAGAATAAATGTATAACTCCCCCAAATTCTATTGCTTCCCATTAAAACATTTTAAAATGGGGAGGATCCCACTTTTTGATTATAACAGATAAGATTCCAACTCCTTGATCCTCACTTGCTTTAGAAAACTGGACAGTTTTTCACAGAGCACAGTAAAAAGAAGTTCCAAGGAATACTCGTTTACCGTCACCCCTCCATATTTTTCTTGGCCAAATATTACTTCTACTTGTTCTCTGCTTTGGAAATGAATCATAACCTGAGTTCCCTGTTCTTTTTCTGAAACAAATGCCTTAAATTTGACACTTGATGTATACTTTCTTCTTTTTTTGGCTTCCCTCCACCCACAATTTTTTTTTTCTTACAATTTTTCTATTCTCTTTACCTCATTCGTTCTCTTATTCAACAACAAATTTAGGCCCTGTGCTGGGGGCCCAGGATATGAGATTAATAAGGTATGCTTTCACATGAAACTCAGTCTTGAAAGGTAGAAGAAGGACATATTAACAAATAATGGTGTGTACTAATGTCATCAAGTCATAATAGAAGTATATTAGCGAGCATGATGTAGCACAAAGGAGTAAATAGTCTGTTTTTCTTGGATGGGTCAGGGAAGGCTTTACACGAGAAAGAGGCATAAAAGTACCTCAGATGAAAATTGCAGTTCTTTAAAATGTCATCTGTGACTTTGATTATTTATGAACTATTAGCCCACATAGATTAAGAAAAATAGAAAAATAGAAATTTAGCAGGAAAGTCATCAGAGACAACGTAAACTTCAGCTTGTTGACATGAGGATGGGATGTATTCGTGATTTTTGTAAAGTTTATATGGAAAATAACTGATTAAAATGAAAAAGTTAGCCAGGTGCAGTGGCTCATGCCTGTAATCCCAGCACCTTGGGAGCCAAGGCGGGCAGATCACTTGAGCCCCAGGAGTTTAACACCCATCTGGGCAACATGGTGAAACCCTAACTCTAGAAAAACAAACAAAAAAACAAAAACAAACAACAAGAATTAGCTGAGCATGGTGGTGTGCGTCTGTAGGTCCAGCTACTTGGGAGGCTAAGGTGGGAGGATCACCTAAGCCCAAGGAGACCATGGCTGCAGTGAGCCATGATTGTGCCACTGCACTCCAACCTGGACAACAGAGTAAGACTCTATCTCCAAAAGAAAAAAAAAGAAAAGAAAAAGCTGAATATACCAGAAAAGTATAGACTGTCAATTAGAAATGTAGCACTTATTAAAGAAAAAATGATTAAATATAAGACACTGTTAAATTGCCTATAATTTAATCTGCTAATGATACTTATTTAACATTTGGCTTGGTGACATTCAGTTTAGATTTTATATTGATTCTTAACATTTTTTTCAGTTATATTTATGTACAACTAATTTTTCCCCCACAAGTTACTGTTCTCTACCCTTATCAGTCTTTTAATTTTTCTTGACTATATCAGGCACATTCTACCACAAGGCACCATTGCACTGGCTGTTTGCTGTGTAAGGAGCATACTTCTTCCAGTGTCTGAGTGGTTAACACCCTCATCCGTTTGAAAACTACTCAGTGAAGTTTAGCCCTTCCACTATATTTTAAATGATAAATCACCTCCCCTCCTTTCAACCTCAAGCACTCCTGACCTCTTTCCCCTGAGTTACATTAGGTCTTAACTTCTAACATATTATGTTATGTACTTATTATGATTATTGTTTATTATCTTTCTTCACCTCCACTAAAATGTAAGCTTTACTGGGGCTGAGATCTTCATCTGTTTTGTTCATTGGTGTATCCCAAATCTCTAGAGCAGAGCCTACGATATGGCAGAAACTCAGTCATTATTTGTTGAAAATTTGATGTAAGAGTAATATTTCCTATATTTTTTTCTGATAGGACTTGGATTTGGACTCTTAAAACAAGTTAGAACTCCCGTGACTTGACATTTTAGAATTTCTCTAATCCGATTGAACTGTTATGATACCTAAGCATTGCTCAGGAACTCTGGCTTGAACCTCAAAGCTCTTCCTGACTTAGATGATAAACAGTTACCGCCACATGAGGCCATCTTTTGAAGTACAGTGTAAACACTGTTAGAAACAATGGATAATGAAAAACCTGTTCATTTGGCTTTTGAGTTTTCTTTGTTCATTTTTGAAGACTTTCCAACTTTTGTTGGAAAATCTTGGTTTGAACACAAAATGAGACTTAAATTGTTTCTGTAGTAACATATGAACACAATTCATTCAATAAAATCCCATATACTCAGGCCAAAACATGATACCAGAGATAAGAAATTGGCTCTTAAGGTCACCAGAGTTTGACTTTTAGACAATGGGAAAGGCCACTCTGAGAAACACCAAGTTATGTACTTGGAAATTTAGGAAAGTTGAAGCAGATATTGTATCTCAGAAAATCATCGTATTCACGTAATTCTCGAAGTGTCCAGGGTTATGTATACCTTTGTAAATTTGATTCCATGCTTTAAATTGCATATAGAATAAAACTAAACTCTACATTAATGTTTTATAATAAATTTAAGATTTGGGAGAAAATAATAACTACATAGATGCTAAAAACAGAGAGCTACACATTTTATATAATGCAATATATACATATATATACACATAATCTTGTTATTTTAATTTATATTTATTTAGAAATGAAATTGAATATATTTTCATGTTTATTACTTTTTTTTCATTTTCTTTTCATGACTTTTTGCCTATTTCTTTTGTGGAGAGAATTTTTAATTACCCTAGAATAGGAAAAAAAACTATTATCATGTGGAACTAATTTTTATATAAACCCATTTTGATCAGTAGTGACCTTTTTTCTCCATTGATATTACTCTTCATATGTGATTACTGTTGGGAGTTTGTTATTTTATACTTACTTTTCATTTGAGACTTTATGATTTCTGTTTTAAAACATATGAAATATTTTTCTTATCTTAGTTCTGTAATGTTTTATATTGTTTTGAATGTCTAAAATTTTATAACACAATTCTCATATACTTGGTTCTGTTTGAGTAATATTATTGTAGCACTCTTAATTACTGTGTTTGTTATAGGTATTTCTTGGTGAACAAAATCTTATGTATATATATTTATTTATAAGGAAATATAGGCAAAATGATATTTATATTTTATAACCAAACTAGAATTTTCAAGAAATAATTTTCATTCCCCAATTTAAATATTTAACTTATTTACAGAATGAGAGATTTATTAATGGTTCTAAACTTTGGTACACTGGGGAATTTTTCAGGTTTATTTTACGTGAACGTCACTTTCAAAATATCTTCAAATAAAATTATTCAAAATTTACATTTGGCTTCTGGGGAAGGGGGATTACCAGAAAGAAGATGATATTATGAAAAGACTTAAATAAATTCTACTGTTGATAAAATTATCTGAGATATGTTTGAATGTCTTTTTTTTAATAAGAAAGTTACAGAAATGTTTTAGTCTACAATGTAATCCAATTTCATTTCTTTAACAGAAATTGATGATCTCTGCTGGTAGTTCATGTTTATGTTTATTTATCTGTTTGTAGCCCTTTAAGTTTCTGTCAGAAGACTAATGGGACATTTCCAGTTTGACCTTGTGATATTTGCAAATTGGCATAGAGCGATTTACAGTACTTGTAATGAGCAAGTCATACTTTATTTTTAATCATGGAAAATTGCTTTCTTATTAATTTTGCTACATAATTCAACAGTTTTGCTTACTTTATTGTGCTAATGTTGCTCATCTAAAGAAAGTAAATATTTCGCATTTTATAGAACAAGGGAAAGATTGCACAATTTAGTGAACTTTGTTCATTTTAGGAGGGTATCATAATAATAACCTCAGTTCCTACATCTTTCTGATATTCTAATTTCAATGAGTTGTCCTTTTCAAAATAATTTTATGGTATTGTTACCTCTTTTCCTTAAGGTGAACAATATCGCTGCACACTGCTTTGCTAGAAGTCTAATGATAAATTCCTATTCTGATGTATTATTTCTAATATATAGCCTAATTAAGAGTTGACTGAAGTATGTTAAAATTTTGAATGCCAAATATTTATGTGTGTTTGCATATACACTATATTTTTACTTTAAATCTCTGAATTTTTAAATAGCTCCCATAGATTTTTTTTTTTAAATTTAAATTTTTTATAGAGACAGAGTCTCACTATGTTGCCCAGTCTGATCTCGAACCCCTGAGTTCAGATGATCCTCCTGCTTCCACCTCCTAAAGGGTCAGGAATATAGGTGTAAGCCACTGAGCCTGGGGCTTAGATTTCTTGTTATAAGAACCTAAGATGACCCTATAGTACAGATATATTTGATATAATTTAAAATATTTTAATAAAAATTAAAATTTTATTATCCATAAATTCAAATACTTTAATTTGATGAAGGGTATTTTCATTAATAGTTGTCACTGTTTAGTTGATTGCCATTGTTCTTGTGATCTATATTTTTATTTTATTAAAAATTTTCTACATTTTCTTTTCTTTAAAGTTATGACCTTTAAACTTCACAAGATTTGCACTTGATAAACTTCAAAAGATTTGCACAATTTTGGTACTCAGTATTTTAAAAATTATTAAATCAGTGAACAAATACTTTGTTTCTAAGATATTAATACCTACCACCTACCTGTAAATGGCATTTTAAAGCAGTATTTTTAAAGCTTAAGAAAACTTATATATAGTACTACATTTTAACTTCAGAACCTGTTAAAAGATGAAAAATGCTGTGTAAAAGATAGTCTCATTGCTAGCTGTACAGTACTACAGCACTTTTAACTGTTGCTTCACTGAAAAATTTTTCTCATATATAAATACAAAGTGGAAGATTTTAAGCAACTCGCCTTAATGTTAGTAATAGAATATGTTCTATATGATACTGCCAATTTATAGACAAGACTTGTGAAAAGTCTGAATTAGTTTTATTTAGTCTTTTCCATAATCCATCTTGGTGCATTTATATAAAGATATCTGCCTGCAACTTTATTAGAAAAAAATATATGTGCAGAGAGAGAGAAAAAAATAGAATAGATATAGCAAAAGCCAAAGGCTTACTTTTTCTTAAGTGTTAAAATTCATCAATTATATCAGTCATGATAGTGATTCAATGATCAAAGAAATGGAAATGAATCGAAAACAAAGTTGGAGCAAAATATAGAAGAGTAAATATCATATTCGTGAATTAGAAACATATTCAGTTTTATCATCAAGGCAAATTTATTTGTTTAAAACAGTGGCCAATAGTCTTTTCTGTGTGATGGCTAATTTCAGTATTAATAAAATTATGAATCAATTATTTGATATTGAAAATTACATACTTTTTGGGTCAGGAAATGCTGTCTGTCTTCAGTATTCAGTATAGAAGCATTCTTCTATTGCATATCCATCTCTGAGTTGATTCTGCCTTTGCCTGAAATTTCAGAAACTTACTCTTGAAATAACTATATGGTATAATTATACTGTTGTATTTGAATGAATTTTGTTCTTGAGCAAAACGCTTTCTGAACCTGGTTTATTTGGTCTTGTCTCAACTATTTTTCTAAGCTACATAATGATAAATACTGTTTCACTTTCTTTTAACATTATATATTTTATAACAAAAGGTTTTGTTTCCATCTCAAATAAGAACCCTTCTACAAACAAGCCTTGGGCCACTTTGAAATAATGTGAGCTTTGTCATACACCTATTTTTTTAAAGAGCAGCGCTTCTACTTGCTAAGGATTTACATTTTATATAAAAAATATTTATATTCCTTCCCATTACATGTTTCACTACCTCATTTTTTTCCCCCTTCCTTCTGGGATTGTCAGTGAGAACTTTAACCAACCAGGAAAACGAACTGACTAATTATCCTCCATCAGTCAAGTCCTGCCTATCTCCTAAGGAGTAGGTCAGCTTGAAGCTGCAGAGAACACTGATTGCTGGGTCTTGGCAGCTTTGTCTCTGGGCCTGCCTTTTCTCATCTGTAAAATGAGAGTTGCTGAAATTTGAATACAGATAGCTTGGAATATAGTGGATTATTTGGTCCAGATATTTCTGGTTGCTTTTAACTTGTCTAGAATGGCTTAATTGTATTAAATTGTAATTAAAGCAATTAAATCCTACAAATAAGTGAAAAATTTAAGAAAATTTTCCCGTGGTCTTTCACAGCCAAAATGAAAATCAGGACACAGAGGCTAGCCTACTAACAACTTTTAAAAAACATAACAAACATAATCTAGGCCAGGCATCGTGGCTCACAACTGTAATCCCAATGCTTTGGGAGACCAAGGCGGGATAATCCATTGGGCCCAGGAGTTCGAGACCAGTCTGGGCAACGTAGCAAGATCTGGTCTCTACAAAAAACAAAAACAAAAACATAAAAACATTAGTTAAGCCTGGTGACGTGCAGGTAGCCTTAGCTACTCACAAGACTAAGGCAGGAGGATTACTTGAGCCCAAGATTTTGAGGTTGCAGTGAGCTATGAATGCATCACTGAGCTCCAGCCAGGATGATACAGTGAGACCCTGTCTCTTAAAAATCAAACACACACAAAAACCCTATAAATTGAGTTTCGTGATATTTTCAGTAATTGTTTCTCACCATATATGAGGGATTGGTTAAGAAATGCCATAAATCTGGTCATGATATGCTTATTTGGTACATTTTTTGTCGTAAAATTTCTTTAAGTCAGATTTTCATGGAAATTGTTTTTACTTTGATAAGTTTTTAGATCTATAAATCACAAATAATATAGAGAACTTTGTTTTAGGCCAGAGATAGTAAATATGGTTTAAACATTAGGAATTGATGTTATTTGCAATGAAAAGCATTCTATTCTGATATACATTTCAATGTTAAGAAATTTCATTTTTGTTTGTTATAGTTATAGCAAGAACATTATGTTCTAATATAAGCTTTAACTAGCGTACCAAGTTAAAGATCCTTTTGGATATGTTTTTCCAAATTTAATATTTGTTTAAAATGTTATGGAGGTAAGAGAATAGAGTGAATGGCAGATGCGTAGATGTGGCACAACTGTATATACCTCCTTCCTTTCATTTTTCACATCACATTACTAGCTGTATGTGTTTGTCTTGTATTGGTTTTATAAAGGATCTAAGTGTTTGGAAAGGTGTGGGATCATTTGCTATTGGAGATTTCAGTGTTTGACTGTGAGAGAAGGAAATGTTATTTTTTGGGAATGTTATTTCAGAAATTTGGCTTTGGAGTTTTCCGATATTATTATACTAGCAATTTCCAAAAAATACAGCAAAAATTTCTAGTACTTTTCCAGTTGGTGATTTGTTAAACAAGAATTGGAAGCTGTAACAAATAAAACAGTGTTTTTGATAGAGTAGGCATTTAGTCAACATTGGTTAAACTGACCAACATTTTATATAATATCTAAGTGCTGCTCTCATACAGGGAAGAAAACATAAAAGTTTTAACAATTCTTAGGCAAAAAAAAGAATGGCTACATTTCAAAATGTATTTGTTTATAACTTTTAGAAAAGTTAACATTAAAAAATGTGTATTTATTTTTGAAGTTGGAAATTTTCTGAGCCATATTGTCCCAAAGTGAGTGATTTTTTTCTTAACCAATCTTATAAGTTCTGAGGTGCATAGCCAGCAAGTTCAGTCAAGCCGTTGCTCATCTTTGAGGTCTGTTATACTGATTAGTTTATTATATCTGAGAAAGAATGATAGAGGTGAAAGTAAACAGGGAACAATTTCTGCTCACATATTTCTATGACTTACAGACACCTTAGCCTCTCCAATACAGTAATCTACAAGGAACTAGCTTCGTTTAGGTGCCAAGTGTAACTCATATTTATCTTAACAGTTCATTTATTTAGTAGGTAAAAGTAGTGGTTACTGCTTCAAAATTATATGTAGCCATCTTAGTTGGGCTATTCAGTTTGGAATTGTAAACGTGATGGCAGGTTTCTTAAATATCTGTGTGTTGTTGTTGTTATTTTTTTTAAAGAGATTTCCCAAAGTTGCAGATGGCTGGCTCATCTCCAAATACCTCTTCAAGGTACTCTATGCTGGTGATGTCTCCCGCCACTGAGCTGCACGGGAGCATGGAATTGACTTTCAGGGGAGGGCTGTATCAGTTAAGTGATCTTTTTTAGTACATTGCATGGGTTTTGTGAAGCTTTCTTTTTTGTGTGTTTTTGTTTTTTTAAATCCAGAGGGCACAAGTATGCTTATGCTAAATTTTAAAATTAAAATCTTGTAAATCCACACAATATAATAACCTATTTACTTTTTAAGTGCTGTATAATAATAAATATTACATGTGTAGTAGAAGCTAAGGGAAGCTGTATGAATATTCCAGTCTCAGTAAAACATAGATGTGGCACTCTAAACAATAACTGCTTTTTCATTCTTGAACCATTAGTGGGAATGTATTTCTTAGTTTCCTTTCTCCCAGGTAGAATGCATACCTTTACTTACTTATTCAAAACTTTTTTTAATTGAGTTTCTTCTATATGCAAAACACTGCTTGACCTCTGTACTTATGATCTAGCTTTCTATATTTTTTGCTTGGAAAAGCAATATAGTCATTATTTTTAAATACTAGAACAAAGGAGAAAAAGTAAAAACCAAAGTCATTTCCTTAATTTTCATTCCCACAATTAATCCTTTCAAGCAATTCTGTTTTATGTTCTGTACCTATAGTCTTAATCACTACTGACACGCATTATACTTGATTTCTTCAGGGGTACACATTTATGTGTAGCTCTCTGTGTGGACTTCAGCCGTCATGTACGATTTCATTCCACCAGTACTTTAAGCCTTATGTTAATAATGCTGGTGGAAGGAAAAAAACAAAACGTTTGTTCTCCATTTCAGAGACAGTAAAATTACTGGGATAAAAAAGTCTATTCAATTGATTCAATATTCAGATTTTTGCCGAACCTGGTCATCTTAATCTTTTTGTTTTGGAAAATTGAGAGTTGACTAATTGTTATGGTAGAGACACATACTTTAGATTTTTGTATATGTTTGTGATAAATTCCTTACTAGTGAGCTAGACATTACATTGTCAGTACCAAAGGAAAATAGTTACATTTTGTAGATGAGTAACTGATTCATAGTGCCTAAATGATATACTTGAAGTGTCCTGTAAGTAGCATGTAGAACTAGCAATGTAAGTACAATTCAGTATCTAATGTAGATTCTGACTTCCTCAGATTCAATTTAAAGTGTAACTAATTATTTTTAAGTACTTATAATTGTTCTATTTTTTAGAACATTAATTGAGATTTTAGTTAGAAAATGGATCAGTGTCATAATTTTACCTTCAAAGCTGGATGTTCTAATAAATATAAACCTCAACTAATAATAGTACTTTTTTAAAGGAAAAGTTTCTGACCTCTTATAGAGATGGAAATTTTCTCTGTTTGATAAAATAGTGGATAATATTAAACTGGCTTTTATAAATTAGCAGTAAGAAACTTGGGATTGCTACTACAAAATTTAAAGTGAGAAGTCCACAAGTTTTTTAAAGGAACCAATTTTCTTTAAATATCTGAAAGCTTTTTCAGTGACATCAGAGTGGTTGATTAAAATGTGGTAGGACTATCTTGTCTTTTGTTGATTGTCTAGACGAATAGCAGCTCAAAGGTAATAGTCTTTAATATTGTCAAGTAGGTGATATATTTTAACTCTAACAGAACTTTCATTTGTGAAATCAGTTTTTCATTCACTGTTTACATAGCTAAGCACTATTACTAAAGGTGGGGAAATAAGTCACTTAAGAGATTCATTTATATTTTTATTATATTGTGAAAAGATGATGTGTCAGCTACTGCTTAGTAGAGAACCACTTTAGAAAATTTAATTTCTGTTCTTAGAAGGTCTTATTCTGGCCATAAAATAAGACACAAACAGAACACAGACATATTGCAAAGTGTAAATGGATAACTCACTTAAAGAGTGTAGAAGAGTAATTTTAGAGTAACATTGGACCCTAGAGATGACAGGCAATTTTTGGGTCCTGAAGATGAGGCAATTTAGTTGGAAACATAATCACATACTGGTCAGTAACAGATTGTCTTTTAGTCTAGCAAACATTTCACCATTTGTTTCTGCCGCCTAAAGATGAATAGAGTTGGATTGATGGGATGGGAATACATTTTAAAAAGCTTGTTTAACTTTTTCATTGGTAAAATGTTAACTTCCAAGAACACTTATAATTGAAAGCGTGTTGTATACGTATATTCATTGAGAACTTTAAAAAGAGAATTGTTATTGACAGCATATCTCATCTTTGGAATAACATTTCTTCAAGATACAGAGTAGTCAGTTTCTTGCTATATGATTGTCTTTTGTGATTACTTTTAAAGGAAGTCAAAGTATTTGGAGAGTGGTATTACTTCAATATTTATTTTTAGGCATGAGTAGCTTATAACTTTGTTTTTTAATTTTCCTGTTAAATACAGGTTATAGACTTTTACTAGCAGTTAATCTGTATTTACATAAAAGTGATGTTCAAATAATATAACAGATAACTCATTGAACACATCTGTTATATTGAACTAAATTAAACCCTTTCTGTAGCTGCAGAAATTATTTAATTATTTAGGTGAAATCCTAGGAAATACAGACAATTTACATGAAAGCTTGTTTGGAGGTTCTAGCAAGATAATTTACCTTCTCTTGAAGAATATCTTTCTGAATGTGAAAAATTCAGTGTCTTGAATTAAGAGCTTCACTTTGGAAGTGATGCACATGGAAAAGGAAGGATACCAGAATCAAGCCAAGTCATCCTCACATCTAATTTGTAGAGCAGATAAATGTGTTATGAAGATCTTGCCAGTTGACTTATGGCCCTGCAAGTCATGATGATATGCAATCCTGTTAATTGCTTAGTTTCTCAGTTTGTACTCTGGGAAGTCTTTTCATTATCTTTTGGGTAAAAGTCCTTGTAGATAGTGTGCCCTACTTATAGCAGGAGTTCCAAGGATTTAGTGCCCACTCCTTCTCTGCTTAACCTAACTCTAGTTTTCTAGTTTTTCTGTCTCTGTTTTCTCTCCTCAAAAACAGGACTTTTTTTTTATATTCTTTGGTTTTCAACAGCTCTACTTTGAAACATCCTACAAATTGTTTTCTTCAGGCATCTGAAACTAAAGAGAAGGTTTAAAATAGCATTGCAGAAAAGCAAACCATGCCCTATGCCAAAGTCCTGGACCCTTGTACATTTCCTTAAAAGGGAAAGTCTTCTTGTTCATGGGCAACCTATGCTTTATATTTCTCCGTGGTTACCTATCTGGATTACCACTATAGGTGGTTGCCATTGGCTAATAAAATGTTGTATTTTCCCTTGCCTATTTCTCTGACTTCTCTTTCCCATATTGTCTTTTTAGAGAGACTTAAACTCGCCACAGAATCTTGGTGATACTCTTTCCTTAATATTCTTTCCAGTGTGTAGTACTTCATTTCTTGAAGAAAGTCTGGCAGCTGTAGCTCTCATTTTGAAATTATAGAATGATCCCAAATAATAGAAGGCAAGGAAAATGAGTTGAAGTTAGAAACATTTGAGGAAGTAACTTTACAATGGTTGATGATGGGAGTAAAGTTGGATTAGGGAGTAAATTTGGAAGATTTCTCTAGATTTCAAAGCAAGTAATGTGAAGAATTTAACTTTGCATCTCATTCCTACTTCATTTCGTGATGCAAGGAGAGCTTGGTCACTGTAACTACTTGTGTGATTACAGTAATAACAATAGTAATAATTAACACTTATGTTGAATTTAGTATGCACCAGACTCTTTGCTACTTGCTGCACATACATTATCTCATCTAATCCTTACAACAGTACTATCCAGTAGGTACTATTATTATTTTCAATTTACAGAAGAGGCCCAGACTCATAGAGTGAACATAAGTCATTTTTTCAAGATCCTGTAGCTAGAAAATGATCTAGTTCAGGTCCACCTGACTTAAAGCCCATGTTCTTAACCACCAGTCACCCTGCTTCCCCTCCAAATGGCTAACAAATTGATGACATGAAAAGTGTCCTAGAGACAAACTATATTGAGATATTATACCGGGAAACTTTTAGTTAAAAGAAGAAAGGGAGCAGAAGAAAGTGATGGAGAGAGATTAAGAGGGAGAAATTTGTAGATTTCTATTTGTAAGTAGCAAAATTTTATTTTATTTATTATTTATTTATTTATTTATTTATTTTGAGATGGAGTCTCGCTCTGTCATCCAGGCTGGGGTGCAGTGGCGCGATCTCAGCTAACTGCAAGCTCCACCTCCCAGGTTCATGCCATTCTCCTGCCTCAGCCTCCCGAGTAGCTGGGACTACAGGCGCCTGCCACCACACCTGGCTAATTTTTTTGTATTTTTAGTAGAGAGGGGGTTTCACCATGTTAGCCAGGATGGTCTTGATCTCCTGACCTCATGGTCCGCCAGCCTCGGCCTCCCAAAGTGCTGGGATTACAGGCGTGAGCCACCACGCCCGGCCGCAAAATTTTATTTTTAAAGAGGCATTGAATTGTATGGTTATTTGAATAAAGATTTATAGATGCATTTGTTTTTATTTAAAGAAAAATATATTTGATGTTTGTAATCATACAAACACTAGCAGACTGTTGCCAAAACTATTGCTATAAAAAGATACTAATTGGATTTTTTAAAATTAATTTTTTGTGTTCATTGCAATTAAGATTATCTGTGTTATGCTGATTTATCAGCTTAATTTTTCAACAAATATTTATTGAGTGCCTACTGTGAGCCAAGCAAGCACTGTGTCAAGTGTTAGAGATTGATCTAAAATAAGAAAAAATTCCTGTCTTAGTGATCTTACCGCCTAGTATGTGAAATAATCAAGTAAAGAAATAATCTTGAGGAGAAGTAAACACAGGGTGCTGTGCCAACAGAGGGACTAGCTGTTGGGATCATGCATGGGTTTCTGGAAGAGGAGGCCTTTAAAACGCCCTAAATAATGAATAGAAGTTATCTATCATGACTTGTAGGATTTCTGTTGGTTGATTAATAATAAGTACATCACCAGAAATACTAGAGGGAGATTTTAAAAAATTCAAATGGCTACGTCTTCCCCTAAAGATTTTGATTATTCAGTTTGTGGGGAGGCTAGACATGAGTATTTTTAAAAAGTAGTCCAGTTATACTAATGTTCTGCCATCGTTTGGAACCACTCAGATACTATCTCAGACATTGGTCCCAAAATGGTGCTTTCTGACAAGAACACTTCTTGATGTTGCTACAGAGAAGTAATTACTGAGGAAGGGAGAATTTAAAATACATTATTAATTCATGATGATAAGAGAACTTATTTCAAAATATAAAAGCAAATCTTTCTACATGAAGATTAAACAACTTTCCTAGGGAAGACTAGTCATTCTAGACAACTAAAGAAAGTATTAAGATGTCTCTCATATTCCACTTAAAAATACTGAGTGTAGAAAATGTTTCCTGTGAACCTAATATTCGGAGTCCTGCATATAATTTTTTTTTGACAGAATCCTGCTCTGTCAAAACCCAGGCTGTAGTGCAGTGGCTCAATCTCAGCTCATTATAACCTCCACCTCTAGGGTTCAAGTGATCCTTCTGCCTCAGCCTCTCTCAAGTAGCTGGGATTACGGGCACGCACCACCATGCCCGGCTCGTTTTTGTATTTTTAGTAGAGATGGGGTTTCACCAGGTTGGCCAGGTTGGCCTCGAGCTCCTGGCCTCAGGTGATCCATCCACTTTGGCTTTCCAAAGTGCTGGGATTACAGGCATGAGTCACCATGCCTAACCTACACAGAAATATTAATACTAATATAACCTATGCACAATAGAACATTTGGTCATGAACGGATACATAGTTAGCCAAATCTGAAAGGTTACAAGTTTTTCATGAGTTCTTAACTGGAAGAGAGCAAACAAATGACAGTTAAAGGGGAGCTTTATAGATGAGAATGGTTGGGTAGGTGGTTATGCATTATTAGTGAATATAGGATGCTAATTGATTGTATTTATTTATAAAGCAAACCACACATTGTATACCCTTTTTGAAGTATCGTTATGAAGAGGAGAAAATAATTATGGTGGTGGGTTTTTTTTTCTTCTGTTTTTCTAAGTAAAGAGAGGTTTAGAATTCAACTGGTGACATTTATTAATGCTTAACTAGAAGTACAGGAAGGTTTCGTGTGTGCTGTTTAAATGACTGTATTAGATAATAGGATGTTAAATGGCAAGATATTTCTAGTATCTAGTCCCTTTCATTTAGTTTGCTTTTATTGTTGACAAACTGTGATCCAGACTCATTAAGTAAATTAAGTAAATTTTCCAAAGTAACACCACTAGTTAAAGATAGAATAGGACTAGATTTGAGGCTTTTTAACACTTAGATTGGTGATGCCCTTGCCATTATAGCCCATTGTATTACCTTTATTTTTCAGAATTTTATTGTTCTTGCATTTTCAAGTCTAGTTTTATTTTACTTTTTAAAATTTTGTATCATAATTTGTCTCCTGAAGGTCAAGTAACCTGGTTTGGTTATGAAAGTCCTCGTAGTTTCTGGGACTATATCAGAGTGGCTTGCCGGAAAGTTTCACAGAATTGTATCTGCAGCATTGAAAATATGGAAAATGTCAGTTCTTCTAGAGCTAAGGTAAGACATTGGTCAGAGGCTCATTTCTATTTTTTTTTTTTTCATTGCATGTATTTGGAATAGCAGGAAGGTGTGAAGCTACTTATTATGAATT
The DNA here is from genome assembly GCF_003255815.1 of Theropithecus gelada. Taxonomy (NCBI): domain Eukaryota; kingdom Metazoa; phylum Chordata; class Mammalia; order Primates; family Cercopithecidae; genus Theropithecus; species Theropithecus gelada. The sequence continues at coordinate 116,303,752 of NC_037670.1, read as the reverse complement.
TCCTTTTCTTAAGAAGCATAATAAAATACTTCCTGTTCTGTGATGTTTCTACATTTCTTGAATTATCTAAACTAGTGGCTCTCAAATAATGTTCAGCAGAACCCTGAAGATGTCCAAGACCCTTTCTTTAATGGGTACATAATGACAAAAGTATTTTATATAATATCAACATGTTACTTGCCTTTTCCCTTTTCACTGTGTTGACATTTGCACTGCCAATACAGACACAATGGTGGATTAAACTATTGGAACTTTAGCACGAATTAATGCAGTGACATCAAACTGTGCAAGCAGTCTTGAGTTCTTCCCCACCATGCAGTCAGTATTTTCTTTAAAAGATAGTTTCAACTTAAGAATGACCATGATGGAAACATTAATTCTTATTAAATCTCAACTTTGAGGGTCTGTCTTTTTAATATCCTGAGTAATAAAATGGGAAGTATGCATAAAGCATTTCTGCAACATACTGAAATATGATGGTTGCTTCAAGAATAACACTTGTATAATTCTTTGAATTGTGAGCTGAACTAGATATTTTTTAAAGTAATATGATTTTACTGAAAAGAAAAACTTATAAACCATAATTTTTTGGACTTAGGCATTTGGCAGATATTTTCTCAAAAAAAAAAAAAAAAACAAAAAAGAAGAAGAAAGAAGTGAGCCTATTACTTCAAGGAAACAGCTGACAGTATTTGTTGCCAATGGTGAAATTAAAGCTTTTAAGTAAAAACTAGAATTTTAGAAACTTATATTCACCATCTTAAGCTTCATAGCTTCCCAATTTAGAAAAGCTTTTTTAAAACATTGATGTTGATATCAACAAATTTATTTTTAAATTATTTAATGAACTGTGTCAACATTGGATAGAACTGCATAACTTGTATTTTCCAAATGATCAATTCATGGAATTACAAAATCATGTATGGGTAAAAAGATCAATTCAAAGTGCAAGGTAGGTCAGTAGATTTAATTTACTAGTATGAAAAAATAACTAATATGATTACAGAAATTTATCACTTAGTGAGTTTTGATCTAGAACAAAAGATAATATCTACACTTATCTGAAAAGATTATTAAAAGATTCCCTTTCCAACCATATATCTGTGTGAAGCTAGATTTTCTTCATATACTTCAACCAAAACAACACATTGTAACAGATGGAATGCAGAAGCAGATATCTAATTCTCTTGTATTATGCCAGACGCTAAAGAGATTAGGAAAAAAATGTAAAACAGAGATACTTTTCTCACTAATATTTTTGCTTAGAAAAAATAGTTACTTTTCATAAAAATATGTTATTTATGTTAACATGTAATGGGTTTATTGTTATGTTTTGTTTTGTTTTATATTTTATTTTATTTTATTTTATTTTATTTTATTTTTTACAGACAGGGTCTTGCTCTGTTGCCTATGTTGGAGTGCAGTGGTACTATCACAGCTCACTGCAGGCTAGAACCCCTAGGCTCAAGTGATCCTCCGACCTCAGCTTCCTGAGTAGCTGAGACTACAGGTGCATGCCACCATGCCTGGCAAATTTTTAAAATTTTTTCTAAAGATAATGTCTTTCTTTGTTGCCCAGGCTGGTCTAAGAACTCCTGGCTTTGAGCAATCTTTCTGCTGCAGCCTACCGAAGTGCTGGATTACAGGCGTGGGTCACCATGACCGACTTGTTATTTTTGAATTACCTAATATTTAAGTTTCAGGTTTTGACTTGTGATACAGTAAATTTGGTAGATATATCCTACATAAAACTTCTTTGGGGTCCTCATTAGCTTTTAAGATTGTAAAATGTCTGAACTATTAAGTCAAACAGATTGAACATCCCAAAACTGAAAATGTGAAATCTGAAATGATCTCAAAACTAAAACTTTTTGAACACCACCATGATGTTCAAAGAAAATGCTAAATGGAGCATTGAATGCAAATATTCCAAAATCAAAAAATACTCAGAATCTGAAATACTCTTCTCCCAAGCATTTATGAAAAAATATACTTAACCTGTATCAGCTTTTTGTATTTATTTTTATTGAATTGTCAGAGTAGCTTTACTATTTTGACATTTATAAATTACAGAATGAAAGATTAAGTAGAAGATAAAGATTGAAAATTGATATTTACAGTTTTAAGATGAAGACATCATTATTTCACAATTATAGAATTATAAATTATATATCTATGTAATAAGCTAAAGTATAATAATTATCTTTCCAAAGTATAGTTTCCAAGTTTTTTGTTCTTGCATCCTTTTTTATTTAGGATTTTTTTTTTCTTTTGGAAAATGTTTGTTCAGCAAAATTGATGAAGATATGTTCGAATTAAATATTTTGTAAGCACGAACTGAGTATATGTTTTAAAAACCAAAATCTATAATGTTTAAATGTAGTGACATAATTAGAAACACAGGTAAAACATTTTTAGCTCCTTAATATGAAAGTATATTTTTGGATACAGTTAATAGCTATGATTTTTGTCAGCTTTTTGAGACTATAACTATAAAGTTCACTTGCTAAAGCCACTGCTCCTTCCTGCCAGTCTTCAACCAAGGGGTTGTAGCAACAAGGAACTTCCTGCTTCAATATCTTTCAACTCTCTTAGGCTGGATCAGTTTTCTTCTCTGTCTCACATGTTTTTAAACCAGTACACTTCTTCATTTGTAAAATAATTATAGTTAGATTTTCTTTTTTTAATTAAATTTTTCCTTCAGATATTTAAATCCTATTTTTATTACATATTAACAGATGTCTTTTTTGTCCCAACTATTGTCCTTTGACGTATTTCCTCAAACTACTGAATTTTTAATTCATTTATTTACTTTTTAATTTTTGAACTACAGATTTTTAAAATATGCAATGTGAATTCCCCTTTGCATCTTAGTTGAGTTTTATCAGTTTTCCTTTTTTTTTTTTTTTTTTTTTTGAGACAGAGTCTTGCTCTGTCTCCCAGGCTGGAGTGCAATGGCACGATCTCAGCTCACTGCAATCTCTACCTCCCGGGCTCAAGCAATTCTCCTGCCTCAACCTCCCAAGTAGCTGGGACTACAGGCGTGTGCCACCACACGTGGCTAATTTTTGTAATTTTGGTAGAGATGGGGTTTCACCATATTGGCCAGGCTGATCTCAAACTCCAGAGTTCAAGTAATCTGCCCACCTTGGCCTCGCAAAGTGCTGGGATTATAGGCGTGAGCCACAGCACCCAGTCTCAGTTTTCCTTTATGTTTTCTTTATGACTTAAGAATTGTATCTAGGTTTCTTTTTGCTAAGGTTTAGGCTAAGGTTAAACATTAGCTGTAATTTGAATGAATCAAATCTATAAGAAGTATTCTAGATGCTACATAAAGGTTCTCAGTTTCAAATCAAAAGTAGGAGAGAGGAACATAACAGTATATTCTAAACCCTTTCAATAGAGGGGAGGATATATTTATAAAACTAGCATATCCCAAAATACAAAAAGTAATTAAGAAGTTAACAAACATTAGAAATGTAGCATTTGGACCTAGGTGGAAGAAAGAAACCCAAACCCTAGCTGACCAACTCTCTTAACAAGGCTCTTGGAACTAATCCCTGCACAGCAAAATGTTATCCAGCAGAGAGTTAATATTTATTCTGTGAAGTATTGGTATTGAGTATCAAAACACCACAGAACAATCGTGTTCCAAATCCAGCATTTATATCTTTATTTTGCTCAGGCCTCAAACAGATTCCATTTAGTGGGGAAAGAGAATTATTTGAGTTGCCTGGTTATACTGGGAAGAGTCTGTGGAGGAAGAGGAAGAAGACAAGCTCTTTGTCTTTATTAATTGCAACGAAAAGAACAGTTTATTTAATCTACTCAGTAAGTCACATCTGTCACGTGTCTGGATTGAAGAATTAAACAGATGCCTCAGATGGCAGGCTTATTGAGGCTTAGAGCTGCAATCTTGAATGACTACTAGCATAGTGTCATTTTACCTTGACACATGTGAAAAGATATTTCAGAACTGAAACACAACTAAATTTGCCTGGTGAACAATATACAGCTCAGTACACTTGTATCACAATTCTATCACGATTATCTGTCCTGGTACCACTTAGATTCATATCATAGAAGCTTGTCACCATAGACAATCTCATACTTTTGTCTAGATTAAGATCAATGGGCCAGGCGTGGTGGCTTACGCCTGTAATCCCAGCACTTTGGGAGGCCAAGGCAGGTGGATCACCTGAGGTCAGCAGTTCAAGACCAGCCTGGCCAACATGGTAAAACCCTATCTCTACTTAAAATATGAAAAATTAGCCAGGAGTGGTAGCGCATGCCTGTAATCCCAGCTACTCTAGAGGCTGAGGCAGGAGAATCGCTTGAACCCAGGAGGCAAAGGTTGCAGTAAGCGGAGATCATGCTATTGCACTGCAACCTGGGCAACAGAGTGAGACTCCATCTAAAACAACAACAACAACAACAACAACAACAACAACAATGAAATGCTAACCATTCCCTTTCTCTGCTAAGTCTGTGACTAGTTTAGCCTATTTTGTAAGACTTAAACGTAGCCTAACAATAGAATAAAACATTTGAGTTGAGGATCATGTTTGTAATCTTTGTATCTCCAATACACTTGCAGCTATTTTGGCAGTCAGTCAGAGTACTAGAAAATCTCCTCACACAATTTAGGGGACTATTTTTAGGCCTTTTTTTGCATTAATCTTCTTAATTTTCCTTACTCCAAAGATACAGTCTTTCAGGGGCCTCAAGTAAAAACCTGGAGTGTTTACAGTTGCCTTTCACCTTGTTTGCCCTTGAACTCTAACCTCTGTCTCTCCAGAACTAGACTGTGAAATCGTCAATCAGCTGTTTTACCTCTTCCCTGCTGCTTTCAGCTTTGTTTATGGGACTTTGCTTTGAGCTACAGATGACTTAAGTTAGCAGCGACCCCATAGGAAAACTGCATGCACAACTCCAGGCACATTTGTCTGCAGTTCAGTGGCAGTTCCAAGCTCCAACTTCTGTTTATCTGCCCAGGGAAATAAAAATCCCCACCTCCACGGCTTTCTGCTTAGTCTCTATACGTAGGATGTGAATAGACAAATAACTTTAGGCTAAAGCCAAGATGGATGTGCGGCTCAGCTCATGTAACATCCATCTCTCCAGGACTGTGGCCACTCAAGTTCTCATGCCATGGTTGCTCTCTTATATCTTAAATTTGTTACTTCACTTATTTTATTCAACTTTTATAGTTGTTCTCAGCAGTAGGTCCCTCTGATACAAGATATTCTGTTATCACTGGAACCTGATCGTTTTCTTACCTCGGGGATCAACTCTGTTTTAGACTCCAATTACACCCTTCTAAATAAATTCTCTGCTTCTACTCCTCCCTTCAATTTATTATCCCTTCAGCACCAAGTTGATCTTATAAAATGCAAATCAGATTACAGTATTCTATCAATTAAAAAAACTCTCAAGTAGCTCCCCCACTGCACTGAGAATAACATCTGAACTTTTAATCATGGCCATATCTTGTATTCTGCACCTTGCTTACCGTGCTCAATATTTGCACAGCAAATTTGTTGGATGGAAGGATGCATGGATATATGGATGGCTGATGTGACTAGCATATTCAGAAACTGGTCTAATTCAACAACAGAAGGAGTGTACAAGATAAGCAACCAGAAACCTAAGAAAGCCAAATCTAGCTAAAAACAAGAACTGCTATTAAATCTACTCTGGAGAAAAGTAGCCTCAGAGTTGCTGTAAAGTTCCGTACAGAATGTCCAGTATACAGTAAAAAATCATCAGGCACATCAAGAAACAAGATTGAATGACTGTAATCAAGAAAAATAAAAAAGACAATTGAAACAAACCTATGGGTGATAGAGATTATGGACTTCTAAGCAATTATAATAGGTTCAAGAAAATGAAAATATGAATATTATGAGAAAACTGAAATACATAAAATTACTAGATTATTGGAATATGTTAAAATTCGAAGGCCAGGTGTGATGGCTCACACCTGTAATCCCAGCACTTTGGGAGGCCAAGGTGAGCAGACCAGTTGAGCTCAGGATTTCTAGACCAGTCTTGGCAACATGGTGAAACCCAGTCTATATAAAAAATACAAAAATTAGCCAGGTGTAGTGGCACACACCTGTAGCCCCAGATACTTGGGAGGCTGAGGTGGGAGGATCACTTGAGCCTGTGAGGCCGAGGTTGCACGCAGTGAGCTGAGATCGCACCACTGCACTCCAGCCTGGGTGACAGAGCAAGACCCTGTCCCAAATAAAAAAAAAAAAAAAGAAAGAAAAGAAAAACAAGACAAAACAAAAAAACAGATAAAACTACAAAATATACAGTCACACATACAGAGGAGTTATACTAAATTGACCATTTTCTGAGCCATAATTTATCTCACTGAATTTCAGAAGTATTGAAATTTTATGAAGTATGTTCTCTAACCACAGTGGAATTAAGCTAGAATCAAAAATAAACAAGGAAATAATAACAAGAAAATGTCTATATGAGTGAAACTGAGGAGAACTTCTAAGTAATCCATGGATGAAAAAATAAATCACCGTTGAAATTGAAAAATATTTGGAAAGTACTGATAATGAAAATACAACATATAAAAAAAACCTTGTGCTTAGAGGAATAGGCTTAAATAGGCTTTTGTGTATTTTACAAAAGAATAGAAACTGGAAATTGGTGATCAAAAGTTTCATCTCAAGAAGCTGTGAAAAAAGATACACATTAAAGTCAAAGTAGAAGGAAAGAAATAACAGTAAAAATTCAATAAAATTGAAACAAATATGTAAGAAAATCAACCAAACTAAAAGTGTTTTTAAAAAGATTAATGCAATTTATAAGCTTCTAGCAAGACTATTCAAGAAGATCAAAAGATAATATAAATTACCAATGTGAGGAATGAAGAAGAGGCCAAGTGTGTATATCTCACAGACATTAAAAATCCTAAAAAAGGATATTACGAATAACTTCACATCTATTATATAAATTTGAAAATTTAGAAGAAATGGGAAATTTCTTTTAAAAAATTACTCACCAAAACTAACACAAAAAACATGGAAATATCTGAATATCTAATATTTGCTAAAGCAATGTAATCTATAGTTAAAAATCATCCCATTGCAAACCCATTTTTAAATTGTTTTCTTCTTACGGTTTTTAAAAATCCATTGTATTTTATGGATAAGAGTTGTCTGTCAGATATTTATAATTTAATTTTAATTTTCCTACTCTGTGCTTTTTTTTTCTTTTTTTTTTTTTTTTAACTCTCTTAAATGCTAACAGCTCATTCCCTGAAACAGGAAAGAAGGTGGAGTGTATAGGTATTAACATAATTAGGCTGGTCAGTTTGGTGGTAGTAAAATGAATTTCTTCTCTTCCAATTGTGTCTGTTTTTCATTTGTGCATAAAGTAGGGGTAGTGTTGTAACCTAACTCACACAATTATTGGGAGAATTACTTATCTTCTTAATGTATATAAAGCTCTTAAAACGGGCTTAGCACATATTACATTTTTAAGTGCTGACTACTTTTACTTATTTATTTTTTCATAAACCTTCATTTTATGGATCACTATTATCAACTGAAAAGGTCTAAATTCCTTAATCTAGTTTTTAAGTTGTTCTACTTCTTGGCCCAAACAATCTTTATAAGTCTGCTTATCTTCTGTGCTAGTGAAAGTTCCTTTGTTAAAGAAAAGAAACCATTAAAATTAGCGCAACTTATCCTTACAATATAACAGAATTCCATACACATTCAAATGCAGGAAACTAAATGCAGCCCAGTTTTGTGTGGGTTGAAATTAATAAATCAGGAAGGAAGATTTTCCCTATATTTCTTATCTAGTAACAGCATAGACTCCTGTGCTGAATTTTCTCTGGAGAGCAATTTTCTTGACTTCATTGGTGAAATTGTAACCTTTTGATTCAAGACACCACTATTAGTTTCTGTGTCTTTTAGATGAAATTTCAAGAGAGAATTTTGAGACTACTGGCCAGCCGGTAGCTTGCCTCTTCCTTCCTCTGTTCCAGTCAACCACAGCTAAGCTAAAAGGGATGTTGAGCTTGATAGGTAAATTGACTTGCATGTTAACCACACCCATATCATTCATTTTCTTCCCAGTAGTAGTACTGCTGCTTCTGGCCTGCATTCTACCACTGCCTAGATTGACTCCTTTGTGACTTTTCCTATCCCAGAGTTTGCTGAATTCACTACACTTGTAGACGTTTCTAGAGTATGTTTTTTTTTTCCCTTTCTGGCAGTTGACAATCATGTATATTGATTAGTGTCACCTTTATACTGCCATTGCAGTGTTTTGATTTTCTATATATTCAGTCTTCATGAAGTTTTTAAGAGATTTGTATGAGTTGAGTGAAAATGAAAATAATTGAATTATAAAATTCTTACTACAAACATGATCTCTTATATTCTTTAGTTCTAAATAGAAAGTCCATAAGAAAATTAATTACATTTAATAAGGATTGTCTGTTTCTGTGATTCTGTGCTAGAATATGCTGGCTTCTGTTTTTTGTTGTTTGTTTTTCTAGTTTAAATATTTGGTAATAGCTTTTAGAATTCTCTGGGGACACCAAATTCAATAACTCACGATTTGGATTCATGATAAATCATGAAATTTGGATTTTATTACTAGTTGTATAAAACTTCCCACTGGAAGGACAGGATTGAAAATTTTCTTAAATAAGTGATGTTAAGACTGATTGTCTTTATTAATGAGAGAAAACTCTGTTTTTCATGATTTATGAGAGGGCTCATTTTAATTAGTTTGTTGATTTGGGGTATTGAAGTAGAGAGCTATATAATTACATTATGTAATTCAAAAGAAGTCTCTAACCCAAGTAGCTCAGCATTAATGTTCTGTCCCTTCAGAGGATAGAAAGTTAGTTTGACATGCTGTACCCTACCTATTCAGAAAAACAAAGTATGTACTCTAGATAATCAAAATTTATCTATTTTTATCTACTTAAATATTTTTCTTAGTCGTTATCAAATGTATATTTTGAATGGCTGTTTTTATATATTAAAATACTTACATTTTTGATGGCACCGTGACAAAATATTTTTTTAATTTTTTTTATATTTGATTCTTTTTTCTTCCTTTTAGGGTAGAGCCTGGATCAGAGTAGCACTCATGGAAAAACATTTATCTGAATACATCTCTACAGCTCTGAGAGACTTCAAAACAACCAGGTTTAAAAGTCCTTTTAATTTTCTAATATATATTTGAAAGAATCACCTAAAGACTTAAAAATCAGAATAGGATGAAGAATCAGTTTCTAAAATCTTCAACCGTTTTATTTCCTCCTTTTGTTACTACTCAGATAAATCCACTGTCTTCTTAGGAAAATGTAATTTGTCAACTAAACATACATCTACCTTTCTGTAAAAAGATACACATTATACCTGGAATATCCTTTTTCTAAATCATTTCTGATTCATACTCTTTCAACTCTTGAAGCTTCATTCTCCCCATAGACTGTTCCCTGATGGATTTGAAGATTTAACTATGAAATTTCAATAGCATCTTTTTTATTTTCACCACCACAGTGTTTCCTTATTTTTTTGCTTGTAAAGAATAGAAATTGGCTGGGCGCGGTGGCTCACACCTATAATCCCAGCACTTTGGGAGGCCGAGGCTGGCAGATCACCGGAGGTCTGGAGTTCAAGACCAGCCTGACCAACATGGAGAAACCCCATCTCTACTAAAAATGCAAAATTAGCCAGGCATGGTGGTATATGCCTGTAATCCCAGCTACTTGGGAGGCTGAGGCAGGAGAATAGCTTGAACCCAGGAGGCAGAGGTTGTGGTGAGCCGAGATTGTGCCATTGCACCCCAGCCTGGGCAACAAGAGAGAAACTCTGTCTCTCAAAAAATATATATATATATATATGTATAATTAATTTTTGCTTATCTTTTTAGGACAATCTAAATTATTGTTTTTCTTGGATTGTATAAAGATGACATCCTGTGCCATGTGAAAAATAGGACTTTTTAAATTTTTTAAGATGATAGAAAAAGGTACATATTAGGACAACAGTCATTCCTAATTAGCACTCAACTACTAATCTTTATTTGTTGCTGTTGAAGAAACCACTTTTCTCCATATCAAAAGTATTTGTAAACGAAAAGGTTTAATAATTTTAATAACTTAGACATAAACTGTTCAATGTAGTAGCCACTAACATATGCCATATATAAATTTAAATTAATTAATATTACATAAAATTACGAATTTATTTTCTCAAGTGCTGTATCACATTTCAGATGTCCCATGGCCACATGTAGCTCATGGTTACCCAATTGGACAGATTTAGAGTGTTTTCCTCATCACAGAAGGTTCTGTTGAGCGGAGCTGCCTGAGATATTTCTAAATTATCATTCTTTTCTCTACCTCATTAATCATATTTCTGAAAGAAGAGAAAATAATTACAACTATAAACTAGTTTTGATAGAAAAAAATAAGCACAAAGAAATCATATCTCTGAGATCTTAAATTCCATATCCTAATGCAGGGTTTGACATTCTGGATTTTGAGAAAATCTGGGCATTTATTATGACACATTCTTTCAGCTAACTACCTGGTACTAATTAAGTATCTTTATTTAGTTGCCTCTATTTTTTGTGGTAATATAATAGTAAACTTTTAATTTTGAGATACAAAAAATATAATTGTCATGATTGTAAGTTTGACCAGGATAGAAAGACTTTTAGCTAAAAGTAATATTTGCATAAAGTAAATCTGATGTATACTTATTTAACTTCTTTTCAAGCAACGTGACACTTGAGATATTTCTAAAGATAAATAGTGAGATGATGATAAACCCTTAGACATTTGAAATGAACTTTATAAAATGAAACATTTGTTTACCATAACTAAGTTTCATTATGAAACTTAAGCATTGAGGATACTAAGGCTTTGAAAATGAAAACAGAGAATAGTATCAGAATCTAGTAGCTCAAATCTAAAAATCCTGTGTTAATTAAATCAAAATCTAGTTTGCATAGTAATCATTTCCTATGCAATTACAATATTGAATCAAAGTTATGATAGTCTTTTCCAAATAGAAATTAAATAATTAATAATCTCTAAATTGTTAGTCTTCTTTCTTAGTTTAAATGATTGGGTGGGGTAGAAATAATTCTTGAATAGATTATTTTTAGAACAAGTAGTTTAAATATTTAAAGGAAATGCTTTCTGCCTTGTTCTTGCGTGTTAACCATGCTTTTTCATAGAAAGGAAATGATTCAGCTCTAAAAAAGTACATGAAGTAAAAATATTCCTGTAACAATACATAAACATACAGTCTTCAAACAGAAACATGGCTTAGCATACAATGTTCATATATACGTGTCTAATACATAGATATATGCACACATGCATATAGTATTTACACATATACATTTATTGAATAGTAGGATTTAAATGTGAATATAATGGCTTTGTAACTCTCAAAGGAAGTAAGTAGGGAGTTATTTCAGAATTTTTATCTTACAAGTTAACTAAAAAATGTGGAAAAAAATCTCATTTTTCTCCCTCTATTTACACTATCTTTTTTTTTACTGAAATGAAACCAAAGAAATTTCTTAATTCTAATTAAATTTGATTGCAAACTTCTAGTCAAGACAAGTATATTCATAAGATTAGATTTGTAAAGTACAAACAATTAGAAAGAGTATTTGTACCTTACCTTTTATCTGGATGCTTCCTGAAGTAAGTACTCCTAGAAGAATGAGAAATGATCTCTAATCTTTAGGAATCTAGAGAATATCTGAATAAAGTAGATTTCTTCATGTTCTACTCTTCACAGATAAAGAGTAATGATAGCCTTTAAAATAGTAATACAAATGTTTATCCCAGTACCAGAGGAGGAGCTTCATGAACTAAGGCAGGCAGGCTTGAAAGCACTAATCAGTGAAAACCCAGGGATAAGTTTGGGTGGAGGAAGGGTGGGAGTAGAGATAAAATAAATTTAGAGTACATGACTGTGTCTCCAAAGCATTGAAGAAATATGTGTGATCTTTTTGCTAAGGTGTAGGATGTCTTAATGAGCAGTTGTAAAAATAAACAAAAACCTTGAAGAGTTACATGGCTTAGGGGTTGGAGTATAATTGGAAAATAGCCAGAGTTGAGAAGTTGACAGAGTGAAGATTAGAATCTAAGCTTAAAAAAAAAAAAGAGAGAGACTTGTTTTGATAGGTTACTGGGAAGACCTTCAAATGAGAACTGACATAAAAACTGAATTTGTTCAAATTTTTAATTTCTCTTTACCCACAGACTAAAAAATAATTAGTAAATTTAAATTAAAAATACCATATGATATTTCAAACACAATTGAAAATGTAACAAGAATTTGAAGTAATAAATATGGAAAATATAAAGATAAATTAGCTTTATGGAAATTCATTTGTTTACTTTGCGATTATATCACAGTATTTAATTTATAATGAAAAAGTTGTCTGCAAAAGAAATATTAATTTTCACAATGTTTTAGCACAAATCGAAGGAAGCAGTAAAGTATAAAATAAAACTTTGTAAATTACTGAACTGTCACAAAGAGAAAAAATGAGATGACAAACACTTTTCTCAATTACAGAAAAGTAAACAGAATAGTGATAAGTAACCAAAATCTTTTAAGAGTTAAGAATCTGCATTTTGGAATCTAAGTATGTATTAAAGTTTTACATTATTAAGATAGAAGATAAATTGAACATAATAAAAATTAAAACTTTGTGTTTCAGAGGACACCATGAAGAAGGCGAAAAGATGACAAACAGAATAGGAGACAATTTTTACAGATCATAATCTGATAAGGCAGAAGTCCCTAACCTTTTTGGCATCAGGGACTGGTTTTGTGGAAGACAGTGTTTCCACGGACCGTGGTGGCAGGGAATGGTTTCAGGATGAAACTGTTCCACCTCAGATCATCAGGCATTACTTAGAGTATCATAAGGCGTATGCAACCTAGATCCTTCACACGTGCAGTTCACAGTAGGGTTCTTACTCCTGTGAGAATCTAATGCCTAAGTGAAGGAGCCGGAGCTCAGGTGGTAATGTTCACTGGCCCACCACTTACCTCCTGCCCTGCAGCTCCAGTTCCTAACAGGCCATGGACAGGTTCTGGTTCATAGCCCAGGGGTTGGGGACCCCTGTGATAAGGGTTTTGTATCTACAATGTATATAAAGAACTTTTACAACTCAGTAGTGAAAAGACAACTTATTTAAAAATGGGCAATGAATCTGAATAGACACTTCTCCAAGGGGGGTATACAGATGGCTAATAAACACTAAAATATTGTTCAACATCATTAGCCATCAGGGAAATGCAAAACCATAATGAAATAACACTGCGTACGAACTAGGATGGTTATGTTCAAAAGATCACTTAATAACAAGTTTTGGTGAGGATTTTGAAAAACTGAAACTTTCATACATTGCTGGGGGGAAAAGAAAATTGTGCACTCACTTTGAAAAGCAGCCTGGCAATTTTTCAAAAGGTTAAACATAGAGTTACCATATGACCCAGCACATGACTCCTAGGTGCATGTGTGTCTGTATCCATGTAGCAGAATATTATTCAGGTATAAAAAGAAATTAAGTACTGATCCATGCTGCCACATGGATGTACCTTGAAAACCTGCTAAGCTTAGCAAAGAAGCCAGTCATAAAACACCAGATAGTGTATGATTCCCCTCTTCCTTTAGTTATCAACTGTCTCTGCATCCTCAATCTCTTTACTACTGCTGGATCAATCCCACCCTTATAGAACATATACCGGTGCCTCCTACCTTAAAAAGAAAAAGATTCTCCTTTGAACCTGTAATTCCCCTCTGCCAGTGCTAATTTCACGATTCCACTTCATCACCAGACTTCTCCAAATCACTTCTTCACACTGCCATCATTTTCTTACTTTAGAGTCATTCTCTTATCCACTTTTCTCTGGCTTCTGCCCCTCATCACTCCACCAAGAATTTTTAAAAGAATACCAGTTGCTAATAATCTACAAACTACCCAATGTAATGGATATTCCTCTGTCCACATTGTACTCCATCTCCCAGCTACTCCCAGTAGAATTTGACTACTTCATCATTCTCGAAAAAAATCTCTGCACCTTTAAATTATACAACATTCCATGGCTTTTCCTTAATTGCTCTCTTTTTCTGTCATCTTTTCCACTTAACAACATCTGACGGTTCATATTCTCTTGGCTCAGTCCTGCATTTTCTGCTTTTTTTTCTCTGTTCATTTTTCTCTCTATTCTCTCTTCCTGGAGTTTCATCCATTCCCCTGACTTGAAATACCATCCATATGACTATGATACCACATTTAAACCTCTAGCTAGATAGTTCAGATATACTGATTTTTTTTTCCCTGTAACTCTGTTCACCCCTTCTTAGCAAATGGTATCACTGCCTACCTACATAATTGATTAAGGGAGAATCTAAAAATCATACCTGATTCCTCTTTCTCCCTCATTCCCTGTAATTAATCCATAAGCAAGTCTTACTGATCCTACCTCCAAATCTATTTTGAATCTATTTATTTACCTTTATTTCCACGGCTCTTATGCTCATCTAGACCTCTTTTATCTGTTGTCTAAGGCTCACCTGTTGGCCTCCTGACCTTCCAGTTTGCCCGCATTTAGTAGCCATCTAGCTTCCAGCTGATCTTAAAAATAAAAGAGATTATGTCAACTCCCACTTAAAACATTGAAATGATTTCTTATTACATTAGCCAGAAGGCCCTGTGGCTGTCATGTTTCCTGGAGTCAGATCCTGGTTTCTCTACTCTAGCTGTGTCTATCTTGGACAAGTTGCTTAATCTCTCTGGAGAATAATATGTAGCGGCAAAGTTAAGAAGATGATTCATGTAAAGTTATTACTATGCCTGCCACTCAATAAGTGTTCATTATTATTATTAATGTTCTGTGGCCTACAGATCCTTGTGTGATCGGACTTATGTGGGCTAAGGTATCAGGTTAAACACTTGAGAATGCCTTACTTAATGACTCTTTCCAAAGTTGGGCTTTCCTTCCCTTTGTCTCTACCTCAGCAACCTGTTTATTTACTTTATATTTATCATCATCTGTAATTATCTTTTTCTTTTGTTTCTTGCTTTTCTATTCCCCTAGACTATATGCTCCATAGAGAGGATCTAAATCTAACTTATTTACCATTGTAACTATAGTACCTAGCACAGTTCTTGTCACATAAAAGGAACTTAATATATAATATATATTTGTTGATTAAAATAATTACTGAATCTCACATTTTTGACAAGACCTTTGGAGGTTGACTTTTTCATCAGTTTTTCATTTTAATTAAATTTGACTTTGAATATAACATCTATTTATAATGCAAGGATCTGTGTTATATGTCATGAGGGAGAATTTTCTTATATCCCCTTTTAGTATTCTCTTATATTAAATTGGGGGAAGAGAACAAGCATGCCAATAATGAATTTTCTTTGGTTTATAACACAAGCTTTCTCATATTTTAATACTGTGTTTTCAAATACGTAGAATAACTTTTGACTCTCACAAAAGGAAAATTTGAAGCATAACATTAGATAGTATCAACATAATTTATATTTATTATTCACCTTGGATCCCATCCAAAGGATATTTGTTATTGAACTACTTACAATTCTTTAAAATATTCTTACAGAGTGGACAGTAAGGTGGCATTATAGGAATATATTTCAATTAGAGTTAAATTATATATGGTAAAAGAAAAATATATTCTTATAAGGGCATTATTTTAAATACTTTTCTAGTCACTAATGTTTTTCTAATCAACATATAAATACTTGGAAAGGGTGGTATACCTAATAAGATCAGGAATTTTTTTTCCCAGATCACAGTAGTATCAAATAGTTGCTTGTAATTTTTCCTCACTTCTGAAATATAAAAGTATATTTAAAGGTATGGTCTCTAATATATCAATCTTTAATAGGAAGTTTCATATGTATTTTTTACTTTGGTACTTTCAACATTTATAATATATTGAAATTAAGCAGTACAGTGTTTTGGTTAGATTCTTCTCATTTATACATATACATATATATTTATTTTATATATATATATATATATTTTTTTTTTTTTTTTTGAGAAAGGGTTTTGCTCTGTCACCCAGGCTGGAGTGCTGTGGGGCCATCTCAGCTCGCTTCAACCTCTGCTTTCTTGACTCAAGCAATCCTCCCACCTCAACCTCCCAAGTAGCTGGGACTGCAGGCATGTACCACCATGTCTGGCTAATTTTTTTGTATTTTTTGTATAGATGGGGTTTCACCATGTTGCCCAGGCTGATCTCTAACTCCTGGGCTCAAAGGATCTGCCTGCTAAGGCTCCAAAAGTGCTGGGATTACAGGCATTAGCCACCAGGCCTGGCATAAAAATTTTCTTTAGGACAAAAAATATTTTTAACTAAAAAAAGGGAATTTTTAGTATATACCTTACTATTATTGGATTAGTCATCTCAGGCTTTACTCATGGCTCATTTATTGTATGACCTTGGTTATATAAGCAAAGTTTAATGTTCCAATTTTTCAATGAGGTAAAATGAAAAGGTTGAAATTTTACAATCTTTTGGAATCTTTGAAAGTATTGACCACAGGAATCATATTTTTAGTCAAATTATTGATATATTAGTTTGCATAAGAGAATAAATTAATTTTTCACGACAGCTTCTACCTCTTTCATACACGTGAATAAAGTTTTTGATTAAATGGTAAAAATATCTTCTCAGATCAATTCAGTTTTCTAAATACTGAATTACTTTAAAATATATTATCTCAAGCTCAGAAGTACATCTTCTGAAAAATTTTTTTCTTAACCAGAACTAATAATTTAAAAGTTCAGCATATAATGGGCAATTCTCTTAACTAGCCCTTCCTCTTCCATTTTTCCTTTCCTGTTTTGCTGTTATATTAAATCAAGCCTTATACTTAAGATATGGTTTTTTTCAGTGGAATTATTGATTTTACATATAGCAACCATTTTGCTTAAATCATTCACTTAGAAAATTTACTTATTTACTGATGATTAAAACTAAAGCCAAAAACTCATCAAAACATTATTATATGCACACACATATAAAAGACCTTTAGATTTTAAAAAATTTCTCAAACCAGTTAATTTTTTGGTGTGGTGTTCTTCAATACTCCCTAGTACAAAGCTGCCATTAGAAAGCAAGCAAGAATAGTTTTGAGCTAATTTTTGGAATGTATTTTTTAAACAATGGTAGGTTCAAGATGAAGAATAAAAAAAGTAGACCTTGTCTTATATAAGAAATACTAGGAATAATGGGTTATTGCCAATATCAAAAAAACAAGATTATCTTCCAAATTCATATGTCTCATAGAATTTAGTGGTCTGAAACCGTTAGAAGCATAGTTCTTCCAAGGGTTAATAATATATTCTGCCAATAGCCAACTTAGTTATTGGACCAGGGACAAAGTCTCAAACATATGTATTTGTCTAAGTATTTTACATTTCTGCAGGACACCTCAGTAGAATCTGTAAAAAATCCTTCCATTTATTTTACTAATTTTTGTTAGGCCAGAAGTTTTCATTTTTCTCCTTTTATATAAATCAGTGAAAGGAATTTCAGTAGGTCCAAGAAAATAAAAAACGTTTATTCCAAGCTAGTCTCCCCACTGTATTTGTTTGCAGCCTTTCATCTGTCAGAGAGTAAATAGTTGCCTATTTTTTCCGTTTTATACTTTTTATTCATTTAATATTCCTTATTAACCATACCATAAATTAAGTTCTTTTAAAATATTTTTGTTTTACAAAAAGTGGGTTTAATATAAGATATGGGACTTAAAGAAAGAAGAATTGGGTACCCTTCTTAAGCAATTCGTCTAACATGAGCTTGTGCAAATTGTTTTAAACTTTTCCTGATGGTAAATTTGAAACTAATGATGATTCCTTCTGCATTTAATTTATGGTTTTTTTTTTTTTTTGCAATTATCACATAATATGTTTGTAAAAATACTTGGTAAGTTGTGAACAATAATTCAAAATTGATGGTAGGATTATAAGCATATTAAAATTTTTTGTAGAATTTATAAACTCAGAAATACTAAAAAGAGCAAGACCTTTGGTTTACTAAAATGTTTCATTTTAGTTAGTGGGGTGGTATAGAGTGGTGTTCACTCTCTTATATATAATATAAATAGATACAGCAGTGTAATCGTCCCTGGTTACTGATATAAACTAGATTTTGCATAGTGCTACGTTTTAAAAGAAGTAGATTAATGATTTTACATTCATTTTTGGAAAAATACCTTAGGGCCACATTGTTATTTTTCTTTCAAAAATTTTTTTAAAACTAATGATAACTAAAATAGAAAGCTCTACAGGAATTAGCAAAGATACATTCACATTCCCGTTTTTGTCAAGGGGATAATGAATACTTTCTTTTTCATATGCAGCCACCTTGGTAGCCCATCTGCTTTATTAGGATTGTACTATTAAGGTTACCATAAATTACTAATGAGTATGCCTCGCAAATTTTTAACTTAGTCAATAACCTTTGGAATTATAGAAAAACAAATTATTTTTTCTTATTTGTTAGAACTCAAGTCTACTTCATTTTGAAAACAGATCAGTACAAATGACTCTGAATTTGCCACCTTTCACTTTACATTTATATTGCTTGATTATTAAAGAAAAATGCTGGCACTCTAGACCCATCAAAAGAGTCACTTTGGGGATTCTTTTTAGGAGAGGTGGAAACAGAATTCTTTTTGTTATATTGGCAAGTTTTAGTTTCTTCAGGGGCTTGTTGTTGTTTTTCTGTCTCTTTATTTTGGTCTAGGTATCTTCAAAACTTCAGTGATAGAAATATGTTTTTTTTTAAACTACAAATTAAAGAAAATTTAGCTCTTCCTACAATAGTCCGGACTCTAAATGTTTTCTCTCGATCAAACTTCTATTTATTTTTAATATTTTATATATTCACCCATTTCATTTTTTAGGAGATTTTATGAAGATGGAGCAATTGTCTTGGGTGAAGAAGCAAATATGCTTGCTGGCATGCTGCTAGGACTCAATGCTATTGATTTCAGGTACTTAATATAACCAAATGCATTCAGTTTATAAATTATTCTGTGTCTTAATAGTTTCTACTTATGATTTTTTCTTTCGGTTTTCTAAGTAAAGCACACAGTTGGAAATCGTTATTTGATTCATGTTCTCTTTCAAATGACATCAGTTTGTTTTTTTAAATGAGTTTGCTCTCAGAAAAGAGACTGCCTGAAACTTAACAAATTGATAGGCTTGCTCTGTAGCTTGAATAAAAAGAAAACTTAGACTATATCCCATTCCCCAACAACCCCCTCCCCAGTGAAGGAAGGCTTTGAATCTTATCTCTTAGTATTTTTCAGCTACTGCTTTAAAATTAAAAAGAAATAGACTAAAAGTAGTTTCAAAGCCAGAAAGATTATCATTATCTCATGTGTTGAGATAAAGAAGATCCTGAGAGGCTGTCTTGGGTATCTTATGTCTCTTATGTTATGTATGGAGAATATAAAAAAATATTGTTAAAATTTACTTTTATTATCAACAAGATGAACTGGTTCCACACTAAAGTAACAAGTGCTAAAAATGGGCAATACAAGTTCTTTTAAGATTTATAGACACTTTTTTTGTATTTCTTTAATCGATCCCAGATTTTACGTTACATTGAAAGTAAAAGGTTTGTCTATAAGAAAACTCAAACACAAGGAATGAAGCAAATATTATATTTTTTTTTTTTTTTTTTTTGAGACTGAGTCTGGCTCTGTCGCCCAGGCTGGAGTGCAGTGGCCGGATCTCAGCTCACTGCAAGCTCCGCCTCCCGGGTTTACGCCATTCTCCTGCCTCAGCCTCCGGAGTAGCTGGGACCACAGGCGCCCGCCACCTCGCCCGGCTAGTTTTTTTGTATTTTTTAGTAGAGACGGGGTTTCACCGTGTTAGCCAGGATGGTCTCGATCTCCTGACCTTGTGATCCGCCCGTCTCAGCCTCCCAAAGTGCTGGGATTACAGGCTTGAGCCACCGCGCCCGGCAGAAATATTATATTTTTATTGAAATATAACATTTGGAAATTCAGGAATATTAAAATAAGTGTAAGACAAATGAAATTCTACTTTTGGGTCTTGATAAAAATAATGCTGCTCGTTTTCACTGAAGTTATCTTTTTTAGTAAAGCATTTCCTTTTCTAAATATTTGTCATTTTACAAGTCTAACTTTATTAAGATTTAATAAGCTAGTATTAGATTAATTAGCTTAATTGTGGAAGATGAACATGATAGATGGAATATGAAGGTTGTCTTTTTGATCGCTCTATGGATGTTAACTTCTTACATCACATGTTACCAGCTCTAAATTTTTTACAGTCTTGTTTTGTTTGTTGTTTTATTGTTTTAAAAAACTGGCCAGGCATGACAGCTTATGCCTGTAGTCCCAACAGTTTAGGAGGCCGAGGCGGACGGATCACCTGAGGTCAGGAGTTCAAGACCGCCTGGCCAACATGACAAAACCTCATCTCTACTGAAAATACAAAAATTACCCGGGCGTGGTGGTGGGCGCCTATAATCCCAGCTACCCAGGGGGCTGAAGCAGGGGAGTTGTTGGAACCCAGGAGGCAGAGGCTTCCGTATGCCAAGATCATGCCACTGCACTCCAGCCTGGGTGACAGAGCAAGACTCTGTCTCAAAACAAAACAAAACAAAAAAACAGATTAAGAATGTTAACTGTTGGTTTAATGTAACCCATTGACAGTGTATTAATTTGTACAATGCTTTTTCATTGGTATTGAAGGTAGAACATTTTATTCAGGTATTTATTTGTGACAAGTAACAATTAAATTGCTAACAAAAAAAATTCACTTGCCATTTCGTGAGAGAAACGTCTCTGGCAAGAGATTTTTCATAAAACTTAAGTTTGATTTAAAATTTTATATATTAATATGAAATATTTATTTTCTATTGTCTTAGTTTCTGCCTAAAGGGAGAGGGACTGGATGGCAGCTTTCCTGCTGTAATAGACTATACACCATATTTGAAGTATATCCAAAGGTATGTGACATTCTGAGATATGTGTTTTAAAATCTTATTTAAAATTGAATGCCTTGTGCAATGTTTGTCTGATTAAAACTACTTTGTACTAAATATTTCTTCCAGTATCAGAAATCATTAAAGGGTACAAGCTTCAGTTGCATTTTTAGTATTTATTATTTTTAAAATACACTTTTTATGTAAATATACACTTTTTAACATAATTGTAATCCCAACATATAGTTTTTAAAATAACAAAAGCATTTATTCATATTGTTATAGTCATTATAATAACTTCAATAGCTCTGAAATAGTCGACTGAAATTTCAAAACTATAATTCAGTATTTAGATTGTTTTCTATTTTTCTCATAAAAAAAGGATAAATAACATTCTTATACATATCAGTTTTCCTTTTGTTTTCATTGTAAATTGTCAGAAATATTCAAATAAATTCTCTGAAAAATCTGATGACTCTTAAAATATGTCTTTTAAAGAGTTGTAACAATTTATCCTGTTACCAATATTGTGTGAGAATTGTGGATTTCCCACAGTCTCATCAGCATTAAATAATAATTAATGACATCTATATATATTTCTAAGGTCTGCTTGAAAGATTGATTTCCTCACTAAAATGATGATCTTTATATACTTCTTTATTTTTCCATAAATTACTGGAGTACAGGTGGTATTTAATTACATGAGTAAGTTCTTTAATGGTGATTTGTGAGATTTTGGAGCACTCATCACCCGAGCAGTGTCCACTGCACCATATTTGTTGTCTTTTATCCTTCTCACCCCCCTCCTACTCTTCCCCACAAGTCCCCAAAGTCCACTGTATCATTCTTATGCCTTTAAGTCCTCGTAGCTTAGCTCCCACATATCAGTGAGAACATATGATGTTTGGTTTTCCATTCCTGAGTTACTTCACTTACAATAATAGTCTCCAATCTCATGCAGGTCATCGCAAATGCTGTTAATGCATTCCTTTTTATGGCTTCGTAGTATTCCATTGTATATATATACCACAGTTTCTTTTTTTTTTAATGGAGAAAATTAGCTTTTATTTATCTATAATTGATTGTGAATTCTTGAAAAATATAAACAAGGGATTATCTGAAAGTAAAAAATCTGGGACAATTATTAAATATAAAAACTACAGATAGTGTCAAGAATTCAAATTTTTCACCTTTCCGTCTCATCCCCAGGGTGGAATATCAGATAAAAATTTAGTGAACTAAGGCCGGGCGCAGTGGCTCACACCTGTAATCCCAGCACTTTGGGAGGCTGAGGTGGGCAGATCGTGAGGTCAGGAGATCGAGACCATCCTGGCTAATAACATGGTGAAACCCCGTCTCTACTAAAAATAAAAGTTAGCCGGGCATGGTGGCACATGCCTGTAGTCCCAGCTACTTGGGAGGCTGATGCATTAGAATGACGTGAACCCGAGAGGTGGAGGTTGGAGTGAGCCGAGATCACGCCAGCTGCACCCCAGCCTAGGCGACAGAGCGAGAATACGTCTCAAAAAAAAAAAAAAAAAAAAATTAGCAAACTATGGTAATTACATATTGACAGTTCTCAAGGTGTCTTCAAAAACATATCTTCCCCTGTATAATACAGTTTCTTTATCCAGTTGATTGATGAGCATTTGGGTTGGTTCCATGATTTTGCAATTGTGAATTGTGCTGCTGTAAACATGCGTGTGCAAGTATCTTTTTCAAATAATAACTTACTTTCCTCTGGGCAGATACCCAGTAGTGGGATTGATAGATCAAATGGTAGTTCTACTTTTAGTTCCTTAAGGAATCTCCATGCTATTTTCCACAGTGGCTGTACTAGTTTACATTCCCACCAGTGGTGTAAAAGTGTTCCCTGTTTGCTGCATCCACACCAACATCTACCGTTTTTTGATTTTTTTATTATGGCCATTCTTGCAGGAGTAAGGTGGTATCACATTGTGATTCGATTTGCATTTTGCTGATCATTAGTGATGTTGAGCATTTTCATATATTTTTTGGCCATTTGCATATCTTCTTTTGAGAATGGTCTGTTCATGTCCATAGCCCACTTTTTAATGGGATTGTTTTTTCATACTGATTTGTTTGAGTTGTTTGTAGATTCTGGATATTAGTCCTTTGTCAGATGTATAGATTGTGAAGATTTTCTCCTTCTCTCTGTGTTGTCTTTTTACTCTGCTGATTGTTCCTTTTGCCGTGTAAAAGCTCTTTAGTTTAATTAGGTCCCAGCTATTTATTTTTGTTTTTATTCCATTTGCTTTTTGGTTCATGGTCATGAAATCCTTGCCTAAGCCAATATCTAGAAGGGTTTTTCCAAAGTTCTCTTCTAGAATTTTTATAGTTTCAGGTCTTAAGTTTTAGTCCTTAATCCATCTTGAGTTGATTTTGTATAAGGTGAGAGATGAGGATCCAATTTCATTCTCCTTCATGTGGGTAGCCAGTTATCCCAGCATCATTTGTTGAAAAGGGTGTCCTTTCCCCACTTTATGTTTTTGTTTGCTTTGTCGAAGGTCAGTTGGCTGTAAGTATTTGGGTTTATTTCTGGGTTCTCTATTCTGTTCCACTGGTCTATGTGCTTATTTTTATACCAGTACCACACTGTTTTGGTGATTATGGCCATATAGTATAGTTTGAAATCAGATAGGGTGATGTCTCCAAATTTGTTCTTTCTGCTTAGTCTTACTTTGGCTATGTGGGTTCTTTTTTGGTTCCATATGAATTTTAGAATTTTTTTTTCTAATTCTGTGAAGTATGGTGGTGGTATTTTGATGGGGATTGCATTGAGTTTGTAGTTTGCTTTTGGCAGTATGGTCATTATTCACAATATTGATTCTGCCCATCCATGAGCATGGGATGTGTTTCCATTTGTTCGTGTCATCTATGATTTCTTTCGGCAGTATTTTGTAGTTTTCTTTGTAGAGGTCTTTCAACTCCTTGGTTGAGTATATTCCTAAGTATTTTTTTTATTTTGTTTTTCAGCTATGTAAAAGGGATTGAGTTCTTGATTTGATTCTCCACTTGGTTGCTGTTGGTGTACAGAAGAGCTACTGATTTGTGTACATTAATCTTGTATCTAGAACCTTTGCTGAATTCTTTTATCAATTGTAGGAACTTTCTGGAGTAGTCCTTAGGGTTTTCAAGGTAAACAATCATATCATCAGCAAACAGTGAACAGTTTGACTTTCTCTTTACTGATTTCGATGCCCTTTATTTCTTTCTCCTGTCTGATTGCTCTAGCTAGGACTTCCAGTACTATGTTGAAGAGGAGTGGTGAGAGTGGACATCTTTGTCTTGTTCCAGTTCTCAGAGGGAATGCTTTTAACTTTTCCCCATTCAGTATTATGTTGGCTGTGGATTTGTCATAGCTGGCTTTTGTTACATCAAGGTAGGTCCCTTGTATGCTGATGTTGCTGAGAGTTTTAATCATAAAGGGATGTGCTGGCTTTTGTCAAATGCTTTTTCTGCATCTATTGAGATGATTGTGTGATTTGTGTTTTTAATTCTGTTTATGTGGCATATCACCTTTATTGACTTGCATATGTTAAAGTATCCTTGTATCCCTGGTATGAAACCCACTTGATCATGGTGTATTATCTTTTTGATATGTTGTTGGATTCGGTTAGCTAGTATTTTGTTAAGGATTTTAGCATCTATGTTCATCAAGAATATTGGTCTGTAGTTTTCTTTTTTGGTTATGTCCTTTCCTGGTTTTGGTATGAGGGTGATGCTGGCTTCATAGAGTAAATTAGGGAAGGTTCCTTCTTTCTCTATCTTATCGAATAGTGTCAAAAGGATTGGTACCAATTCTTTGAATGTCTGGTAGAATTCTGTGAATCCATCTGGTCCTCAACTTTTTTGTTATTGGTAATTTTTTAATTACCATTTCAATATCACTGCTTGTTATCAGTCTGTTCAGCGTATCTAATTCTTCCTGATTTAAGCTAGGAGGGTTGTATTTTTCCATGAATTTATCCATCTTGTCTAGGTTTTCTAATTCATATGCATAAAGGTGTTCACAGTAGCCTTGAATGATCTTTTGTTTTCAGTGCTGTGAGTTGTAATATCTCTTGTTTCGTTTCTTAATGAGGTTATTTTCTCTCTTCTTTTCTTGGTTAATCTTGCTGATGGTCTATAAATTTTATTTATCTTTTCAAAGAACCAGCTTTTTGTTTCATTTATCTTGTATTTTTTTGTTTCAATTTCATTTAATTCTGCTCTGATCTTGGTTATTTTCTTTCTTCTGCTAGGTCTGGGTTTGGTTTGTTCTTGTTTCTCTAGTTCCTTGAGGCGTGACTTTAGAATGTCAGTTTGCGCTCTTTCAGTCTTTTTGATATAGCCATTTAGGGCTATGAACTTTCCTTTTAGCTCCGCCTTTGCTGTATCTGAGAGGTTTTGATAGGTTGTGTCATTATTGTTGTAAAGTTTGACGAATTTTTTTATTTCTGTCTTGATTTCGTTTTTGACTCAATGCTCATTAAGGAGCAGGTTATTTAATTTCCATGTATTTGCATGGTTTTGAAGGTTCCTTTTGGAGTTGACTTCCAATTTTATTCCACTGTAGTCTGAAAGAGTGCTTGATATAATTTCAGTTTTCTTAAATTTATTGAGGTTCAATTTATGGCCTATCACATGGTCTGTCTTGGAGAAAGTTCCATGTGCTGTGGGATAGAATGTGTATCCTTCAGATGTTGAATGAAATGTTCTGTGTATATTTGTTAAGCCCATTTGCTCCAAGGTATAGTTTAAATCCATTGTTTCTTTGTTGGCTTTCTATCTTGATGACCTATCTAGTGCTGTCAATGGCGTATTGAAGCCCCCCCCCCGCCAACTCTTATTGTGTTGCTATCTCATTTCTTATGTCTATTAGTAATTGTTTTATATATTTGGGAGCTCCAGTGTTTGGTGCATGTACATTTAGGATTGTGATATTTCCCTGTTGGATGAGGTCTTTTACTATTATATAATGTCCCTCTTTGTCTCTTCTACCTGCTGTTGCTTTAAAGTTTGTTTTGTCTGATATAAGAATAGCTACTCCTGCTCACTTTTGGTGTCCATTTGCATGAAATGCCTTTTTCCACCCTTTTACTTTATGTGAGTCCATATGTGTTAGGTGAGTCGCCTGAAGGCAGCAGATAGTTGGTTGGCGAGTTTTTATCCATTGTGCAGTTCTGTATCATTTAAGTAGAGCTTTTAGGCCATTTACATTCAATGTCAGTATTGAAATGGGAGGTACCCTTGCATTCATTGTGCTCTTTGTTGCCTGTGTACTTTGGTTTTTTGTTTGTTTGTTTTTTATTTTTGATTTTTAACTTGTATTTTTGTTTTATAGGTCCTGTGTGATTTATGCTTTAAAGAGATTCTGTTTTGATGTGTTTCCAGGATTTGTTTCAAGATTTAGAGTTCCTTTTAGCAGTTCTTGTAGTAGTGACCTGGTAATGGTGAGTTCTTTCAGCATTTGTTTTTCTGAAAAAGACTGTATCTTTCCTTCATATATGTGCTTAGTTTTGCTGGACACAAAATTCTTGACTGATAATTGTTTTGTTTGAGGAGGCTGAAGATAGGGCCCCAATTCTTTCTAGCTTGTAGGGTTTCTGCTGAGAAATCTGCTGTTAATCTGACAGGTTTTCCTTTATAGGTTATCTGGTGCTTCCGTCTCACAGCTCTTAAGATTCTTTCCTTCATGTTAACTTTGGATAATCTGATGGCAATGTGCCTAGGTAAAGACCTTTCTGTGATGAATTTCCCAGGTATTCTTTGTGCTTCTTGTATTTGGATGTCTAGGTCTCTAGCAAGGCCAGGGAAGTTTTCCTCAGTTATTCCCCCAATTATGTTTTCCAAGCTTTTAGAATTCTCTTCTTCCTCAGGAACACTGTTTATTCTTAGGTTTGGTTGTTTAACAGAATCCCAGACTTCTTGGAGGCTTCGTTCATATTTTCTTATTCTTTTTTGTTTGTCTTTGTTGGATTGGGTTCATTCAAAGACCTCATCTTTGAGCTCCGAATTTCTTTCTTCTACTTATTCAATTCTGTTGCTGAGGCTTTCCAAAGCATTTTGCATTTCTAAAAGTGTGTCCAAAGTTTCCTGAATTTTTTATTGTTTTTTCTTTAAGCTATCTATTTCCTTGAATATTTCTCCTTTCATTTCTTGTATCATTTTTTGGATTTCCTTGCACTGAGCTTCGCCTTTCTTTGGTCCCTCCATGATTAGCATAATGACTACCTCTTGAATTATTTTTCGGGTAAATCAGGGATTTATTCTTGGTTTGGATCCATTGCTCGTGAGCTAGTATGATTTTTGGGGGGTGTTGAAGAGCCTTGTTTTGTTATATTACCAGGGTTGGTTTTCTGGTTCCTTCTCATTTGGCTAGGCTCTGTCAGAGGGAAGGTCTAGGGCTGATGGCTGTTATTCAGATTCTTTTGTCCCATGGGGTGTTCCCTTGATGTAGTACTCTCCCCCTTTTCCTATGGGTGTGGCTTCCTGTGAGCCTAGCTGTAGTGATTGTTGTCTCTCTTCTGGGTCTAGCCACTCAGTGAATCTACCTGGCTCTTCGCTGCTACTGGGGGTTGTGTGCACAGAGTCCTGTGATGTGAGCCATCTGTGGGATACCAGCACCTGTTCTGATGGAGGTAGCAGGGAGGTGAGGGGTTGCAATGGACTCTGTGAGGGTTCTTAGCTTTGGTGGTTTAATGCTCTATTTTTGTGCTGGTTGGCCTCCTGCCAGGAGGTGGCGCATTCCAGAGAGTAGCAACTATGGTAGTATGGGGAAGAACCAGTTGTGGGCAGGACCCTAGAACTCCCAAGGTTATATGCCCTTTGTCTTTCACTGCCAGGGTGGGTAGGGAAGGACTCTCAGGTCGGGGCAGGGCTAGGCATGTCTGAGCTCAGACTCTCCTTGGGCAGGTCTTGCTGGGGCTGCTGTGGGTGATGGGAGTGAGATTCCTAGGTCAGTGGAGTTGTCTACCTAGGAGGATTATGGCTCCCTCTGCTGAGACCTGCAAGTTGTCAGGGAAGTGGGGGAAAGCAGGCAGTCACAGGCCTCACCCAGCTCCCATGCAAACCGAAGGGCCAGTCTCACTCCCACCATGCCCCTGCCAACAGCCCAAGTCCGTTTCCAGGCAGAGGGTGCGACAGGCTTGAAAACCTGCCCCAGGCTACCCGCCTCCCAGCTGCAAAAGAAAAGAGCTTGGTTCTTCCCCTGCCTGTGGAGTCTGCACACTGGATTTGCGCTCTTCCCCAAGTTCTGGCCGGGAGGCTTCTCACCCCATTCAAATTGTTACAGAGTTCAGCTAGAGATTTCCTTTTCCCTGTGGAGTTTTAGCCCCTGCTCCTCTGGCTACCCTCCCTTTGGATCCTCGTGGTACAGGCAGGAATGGCCTGCTCGGGGACCCAGCGAGCTCCCAGGGCCTTTCTGTTGTTTCCCCTACCCCTGTATTTTGCTCAGCTCTCCAGATTGACTCAGCTCCTGGTAAAGTCGGAAACTTCTCCCACAAACAGACCTTCAGCTTCTCCAGTGGTGGTGTGTGTTTGGGAGAGGCAGTGTTCTCCCTTTCCCACTTCGGCAGTTGTGGCACCCACAGTATTTGGCGGGGGTCTCCCAGGTCCTGCAGGAGCAGTCCACTCCTTTAGAAGGTCTGTGGTCCTCTCAGGATTGGTAGGTTTTTTCTTGCAGTCGATCTGGAGCTAAAATTCACAAGGCAAGTCTCCGCAGTCTGCTCTGTCTAGAGCTGCACTCTAGTCCTGCCTTCTGTCTGCCATGAGGATCTACAGTCTTTATATACTTCTAAAATTTTATAATCATGGCAAAGCTATAACATATTCTGTATGTGTATAAAATATGTATATATGTCACACACACACACACATCCAAAATGCATTTATTGAGTGCCTAACCATAGGACAAAAATTTTCCTCGGTGCCAGGGATACTTAGATGTCAAGAGTATAGGAGCTTTATGAACTTCTAAAAAAGAACACAGTCCCCATTCTCAAGATAATTGCCATCTAGTAAGAGAAGTCACCAATATTTCAAAGCTGAGAGTGGGAAGGTGTTTTGGATGGTGAGGGAAAAAGAAGAATAGAATATAATGGCACTGTAATTTCTAACTTGGGTAAGTGGATTCCTTGGGAAAAGGGATAATTGTAGTACATTGTCTAGAAAAGAAATGCAGCAAGATGATGTTTTGAACAGGCATAAAATTATACTGTTTTGGGATATGTTGGATTAATAGGCACTGCTGTCTCTATTTTACAAATGAGAAAACTGAAATGCAGAGAGGTTAAATAACTTGTCCTTAGTCACACAACTAGTTTATGGCAGAGTGGGTAAAATACAAGTCTGAAATTAAACAGCAAGGTGTCATCTGGAGATAGAATTTAGTAATCAGTATGTAGGTAGAAAGGCTGTATTCAGTGATTTAGGAAATGACTTAAAATATAAAGAGATATGTATACACACACACACTAATTTTCCTCTTCTACGTACATGTAAGATACTGAAGTAATTATTACAGTGTTTTTGAAAGGTACAATAATGGAACTTTCTCATGATGTGCACTCATAATTAATTTAGTAATGTAGACTCTGTATACCCAAGTGCATAGCCACTTTTTATCTGAATATTTTAATATGATTTTGTGATGCACTAATCCAAACATGTATATATAGCTTCTTTATAAAATGAAGAATTTCTAACATCTTGTTGTATAAAGGATGCTAAAATGAAAAGACAAACACCAATTCAGCCTAGTCATAAGCCAGTTAGTATTACTAATCATGGAGTTTTTTTTTTAGAAAAATTTAAACTATCCTAATTGTCATAAAGAACTAATACTTTAAAAATCAAATTGCATTCACAGAAATATACCTGTATTAGACACATTTTTTAAAAATCTACTAGATTTCTAATTTTAAGAAACCATCAGTCCCTCCCCCCACATTACTGCTTTTAATTTATTTAGGAAGTAATACATATTCATGGTAGAAAAATTATAAAATAAATAAAGATAGGAAGAAGAAAGTTTAAGTCACTCCTTATCTTACCTTCAAGAAGCAGCTGCTAGAAACATTCCTGACATTTTGATGGATGGCTTTCCAACTTTTTCTATGCATAGATACATTATTTTCTTTAATGAAAATGGAATCATAATGTACATGTAGCTATTTATTTCCCTTACTACTATATAAAGTGCCTTTTACTTATCATTAATAGTGTTTCTACAGTATCATGTCCTAAAATTTCATTGTCTGTATAGTATGTTTACACAGTTATTGTGAAACTTTAGGGTACATTTAATTATTAGCTGTTATATACAGTGTTGTAGCTAACATCCTTGTAACTATATGTTTTTATATAAAGCAATGGATTTTTTTCAGATTTATTTATTTATTTATTTATTGTACTTTAAGTTCTGGGTTATATGTGCAGAATGTGCAGTTTTGTTACATAGGTATACACGTGCTGTGGTGGTTTGCTGCACCCATCAACCTGTCACCTACATTAGGTATTTCTCCTAATGTTATCCCTCCTGGTGTGTGATGTTCCCCTCCCTGTGTCCATGTGTCCTCATTGTTCAACTCCCACTTATGAGTGGGAACATACGGTGTTTGATTTTCTGATCTTGTGATAGTTTGCTGAGAATGATAGTTTCTAGCTTCATCCATGTCCCTGCAAAGGACATGAGCTCATCCTTTTTTATGGCTGCATAGTGTTCCATGGTGTGTATGTGCCACATTTTCTTAATCCAGTCTGTCATTCATGGACATTTGGTTTGGTTCCAAGTCTTTGCTGTTGTGAATAGTGCCGCAGTAAACATACGTGTGCACATGTCTTTATTGTAGAGTGATTTATAATCCTTTGGGTATATGCTCAGTAATGGGATTGCTGGGTCAAATGGTATTTCTAATTCTAGATCCTTGAGGAATTGCCACACTGTCTTCCACAATGGTTGAACTAATTTACACTCCCACCAACAGTGTAAAAGCATTCCTAATATTTCTTTAAATAAAAATCCTAGAAGTGGAATTTATGGGATAAATAACATATATATTATTAAAGCTTTTGATACATACTATGATTGTCCTCCAGTGAAGTCATACCAATTCAGTTTGTATTAACAGTATATGAGAATGCCTGCTTCTCACTCTTTCCAACAGAGTGTTTAAGTTATGGCCAATTTTGTAATTTTTATAAGTGAAAATGATATTCTACTATTTTAATTTCCATTTATTTGATTACTGGCAAAGTCAAACTTTTAAAAAATGTTTATCAAAATGTCTTTTTAAATGAGGGTTTATCCTTTTAAAAGTAAGTATATAAAATATACTTATGAAACATCTTAAAACTTATTTTATATTTAATATTGGTTTAAATTTCAGGATGTGTACCAGTGAGAAACAGTTGCTTTTCTCTGAGTTACTGTTTGATATAACTTTAAACATCCTGAAACATTATTTCTATAATACATTTTAAGCCTGAGAAGTCCAGTAGCTAATGATTGTGGGTATTTGAGATACCTTCAACTTTTCACTTTTAAGTTGAATGCTATTATCCCCATTCTTATAGCTAAGTCTTTTACTTAAACAGATTATTTCCTAAAGAGGCTAACTTCTACAAACAAAATCACTGACGTAAATAGACTGGACATGACCAAGGATGCTGTTAAATTGCCATTACTCGATATAGTAGTCCATGTACTCTGTCAGTCTCCTGGTCTTAGGAGAAATAAATCAATCATTTTCTACGTAAGACCACTCCTTGGACCTGTGCAATGTATCCCATCCCTTCTCTTTTAGTAAGGTCTTTGCTCTAGCAATTGTCTCTTCTCATTAATTATCCCTCTTTTCTAAATCTTCCCACATATCACAGCATATAAGCATGTTGTTATTCTCCCCACCATAAAAACAAAACCCAAAACGTTTCTAACCCCACATTCACTGTTTCTCTGTTCCCCCTCCTTTTATTATAAAACTATGCCTCTAGATTATTTTTTTCTTTGCTTCCATTCTCTCTTGAACTATTCATTAAGCTTTTATCCCAACCCCTGAAACTGCTCACGTCAAAGTCAGCAGTGATGTCTCATTGCCAAATCCAAGACGAGGTAACTGACCACTAGATTTGGCAGTGATGCACATGACTTCTCTCTTCAGAGCTCTTCTAGTTTTCCTCCTGGTTGCCCCTTCTCACTCTCCTTGCCTGATTTCTCTGTATCTCCCCAACCTTTAAATGTAGAATATTTCAGGGATTGGTCCTGAACTGTCTTCTCTTATCTACACTCACTCTTTAGGTAGTTTTCCACTCAGTGTTTCATTACTTTAAATACTGTTTATATGCTACATTTTCCAAGTGTGTGCTTCCACCTAGGACACCACTGTAAACTCTAGGACTCCTCCATCCAGCCTTCAAATTAACATTTTCATTTGTATATATAATAAGCACCTCGACTGTAACAAAATTAAACTCCTAAATTCTCCCCCACAAACATTTCTTTCTTTAGTCTTTCCCAGTTCAACAATCATAGTTATATCTTTATAGTTGCTTATACTGAAAACTTTGGAGTCATCCTAAAATTCTCTGCTATAACTCAAATACGATCCATCAGCAAATTCTTTGGCAACTCCACCTCAATTTAAACCTGGAAATTTATACTGGTCTCCATAGCTGTACCTCTTACTCCTATAACGTATTCTACATAGAGGAGGCAGAGTGATCCTTCTGAAATGTAAGATCATTTTTGTCACAGGTAGTGACTATCTGGGGCCAGTATCATGCAGGCAGTAAGAAGAATTTGCCAAGACAGTTATATGTATAGAACGGCACATTTATTAGAGAAGGTATAAAAGTACATTCCAAGAAAGCAACAGGCAGATCAGCAAGAGGGGAGCTGACTGCAAGAAGAAAAGGCTTGCTGGGGATTTTATAGAATGGTACTTGTGCTGAAAAGGGCTTTGTGCAGTACTGATACTGAACTTTCCACCCCCAAATAACAGAATATACATTCTTCTCATCACCACATGGCACATACTCTGAAATTGACCACATAATTGGACATAAAACAGTCCTCAGCAAATGCAAAAGAACCAAAATCATACGAAACACACTCTTGTACCACAGCACAATTAAAATAGAAGTCAAGACTCTGAAAATCACTCAAAACCATACAATTACATAGGAATTAAACAACATGCTCCTGAATGACTTTTGGGTAAATAATGAAATTACGACAGAAATCATGAAGTTCTTTGAAACCAATGAGAACAAAGATACAACATACCAGAATCTGTGGGACAGAGCTAAGGCAATGTTAAGAGGGAAATTCATACCACAAAATGTCCACATGAAAATGTGGGAAAGATCTCAAAATAACAACCTGACATCACAATGGAAAGAATTAAAGAAGCAAATGAACCCCAAAGCTAGCAAAAGACAATAACCAAAATCAGAGCTAAACTGAAGGAAATCAAGACACACAAAAAAACATTCAAAACATCAACAAATCCAGGAGTTGGTTTTTTGAGAAAATAAGATAGTTATGTTCCAAGCTTGACTAATAAAGAAGAAAAGAGAGAAGATCCCAATAAACACAATTAGAAATGACAAAGGGGATGTTACCATAGACCCCACAGAAACAAAATAACTATGAACACCTCTATGCAGGGCAAACTCGAAAACCTATAGGAGATAGATAAGTTATTTGACACACACACTCTCCCAGGACTGAATCAGGAAGAAACCGATTAGCTGAACAGACCAGAAACTGATTAACTGAACAGACCAATAACGAGCTCCGAAATTGAATCAGTAATAAATAGCCTGCCAACCAAAAAAAAAAAAAAAAAAAAAAAGCCCAGAACCTGCTGGATTCACGGATTCACAGGCAAATTATACCAGATATACAAGGAATAGCTGATACCATTTCTTTTTCTTTTTTTTCTTTTCTTTTATTTTTTGGAGATGGAGTCTCACTTTGTCACCGAGGCTGGAGTGCTGCACAATGATCTCGGTTCACTGCAACCTCCGCCTCCCAGGTTCAAGCAATTCTCCTGCCTCAGCCTCCTGAGTAGCTAGGACTACAAGCGCACACCACCACTCCTGGCTAATTTTGGTATTATTAGTAGATACGAGGTTTCATCATGTTGGCCAGGCTGGTCTCGAACTCCTGACCTCATGATCTGCCCTCCTTGGCCTCCCAAAGTGCTGGGATTACAGGTGTGAGCCACCATGCCCAGCCAACCAATACCATTTCTAATGAAACTATTCCAAAATATTGAGGAGGAAAGACCCCTCCCCAACTTATTCTATGAGGCCAGCATCATCCTGATACCAAAACCTGGCAGAGATACAACAACAACAAAAAAGAAAGCTTCAGGCCAGTATGAACATTAATACAAAAATCCTCAACAAAATACTGGCAAACTGAATCCAGCAGCACATCAAAAAGCTAATCCACCATGATCAAGTAGGCTTCATCTCTGGGATGCAAGGTTGGTTCAACATACGTAATCAATAAATGTGATTCATCACATAAACATAACTAAAGACAAAAACAAATAATTATCTCAATAGACACACAAAAATCTTTTGATAAAATTCAGCACCCCTTCACATTAAAAACTCTCAATAAACTACATATTGGCAGAACATTCTTCAAAATAATAAGAGCCATCTATGATAAACCTACAGCCAACATTATACTGAATGGGCAAAATCTGGAAGTATTCCCTTTGAAAACTGGCATAAGACAAAGTTGCCCTCTCTCACCACTTCTATTCAAAGTAGTATTGAAAGTCCTAGCCAGAGCAATCAGGCAAGAGAAAGAAATGAAGGGCATCTAAATAGGAAGATAGGGTAATGGAGATAATTTACAAGAAGAGTAAAAAATGTAAAAAATATTGTCCTATAAGAATGGAATTGGAGGAGGGTGGAGTGAGATAGGAGACTTATTTTTCATTTTAAGACTTACAGTCCTTTTTGAGGGGGCAGGGCAGGATTATAACTTGTAAAGATTTAGTCAGTTACATACATATTAAACACCTGAGATGTATTTCTTTTTTAATGAAAAATTTGGTATTTGTAAGTTTTACCAAATTACATGTAAATCCTTGATTTTATTATATCCTTTTACTTATTTCTTGTTTTTTTTTTTATTGAGCTCTCACTTTCTAGTATTTAGGGCATTGTTTTTAGAGAATCATGTAGAACAACTGCTTTAATCTTTTTTTTTATTCATAGAAAGTCCTGTTAAGATATTTTTATTTATGTAAATTTAATATTGTAAAAAAGGCCAAAAAGTTAGAATATAATTGAGTTTTTATTAATCTAAGTGAATAATTATCTATAAAGATGATGTCAGGTTTTTACCTTACTAGTATTTTTTCATGTCCAATATAGCAAAATATTTATAATTTCAATGATAAAAGGTGCCTAAATTCATTTAGATTATTGTAGGCCTTTGTACTACACTTAAACCAGATTGGTAGGTTATGGCTTATTTTACTTACATCTACTCCCTTAAAATATAAAAAATTTTTATATTCAAAAAGTAGTAGTTTGAATAAGTGAGAAGTATAATAGTTATTCTCTATACACCATATTCCATCAATTTTATTATATACTTCTTTGTTTTACATTTCAATATTTCTGACAAATAATGTTGTGCCATAGTTTGTCAGCATTGTTTTCCCTTTCTTGGTGCATACAGTAATGGTGCATCTTTTATTTTATTTTGTCCTGGAATTGATGGAAATATGTTATATATGTTGTTTGGGATTTCTTCTGTTTGAAGAAATCATAATAGTTAGATAATACCCTCTCCCTCCTCCTGGTCTCACCTGCAATACCCAGACTATGACTTTGAGCTTTGTCAAAAATTCTAACTGGATGTCCTGTTTAGATCTTTTAAACCTATTATTATTGTGAAATAAAACTCACAAAGAAAAATAGATAAAACATAAATGTGTAGCATAAAACATTCATGAAATGTATACTGAGTAATCACCACTCTCAGTATAGATAAAGTAAACATAGTCAGCATTGTGAAAGGCCTGCTTTTATCACTTCAAAATCACAACCCCCCATGAGCTCCTGAGACATAGTTACTGTAATAATACATTTTTTGGTAGTGACTTCATTGCTTTTTTTAAATTTTACTCTAAGAATGTACCTTACCTCCTACACACTATAGTTTAGTTATGCTTGATTTTTACTTTCTATAAGTGGAGTAATAGATCCACCAAAAAACTATTAGAACTGATAAACAAGTTCAGTAAATTTGCAGGATGCAAAATCAACATACAAAAATCAGTAGCATTTCTACGTGCCAACATTGAACAATATGAAAAAGAAACAAAGAAAGCAATTCCATTTACAATAGCCACAAATAAAATTAAATACCTAAGAATTAACTTAACCAAAGAAGTAAAAGATCTCTACAATGAAATTTATAAAATACTGATGAAAGAAATTGAAGAGCACCAAAAAAATGAAGGGATATTCCATTTTCATTAATTGGAAAATTCAGTGTCCATACCACACCAAGCAATCTATAGATCCAGTGTATTCTCTGTCAAAATACCAGTGACATTCTTCACAGAAATAGAAAAAAGTATACAAATTTGTATGGAACCACAAAAGACCCAGAATAGCCAAAGCTATCATGAACAAAAAGAAACAAACTGGAAGAATCAAATCATCTGCAAATACTGCAGAACTATAGTAACCAAAGCAGCATGGTACCAGCATAAAAATAGACATACAGACCAATGGAACAGAACAGAAATTCAGAAATAAATCCATGCATCTATAGTAAACTCATTTTCTAGAATGGTCAAGAATATGCACTGGGGAACAGACAATCTCTTCAATAAATGGTGCTGGGAAAACTGGATATTCATATGCAAAAGGATGAAAGTAGACCTCAGTCTCTCGCCATATACAAAAATCAAACCAAAATGCATTAAAGACTTAAATTTAAGACTTGAGGCCAGGTGCAGTGGCTCATGCCTTTAATCCCAGTACTTTGGAAGCCAAGGCAGCAGGATCTTTTGAAGTCAGGAGTTTGAGACCAGCCTAGGCAACACAGTAAGATGCTGTCTGTACAAAAATCTTTTAAAAACTTAGCTGGACATGGTGTTGCACACCTGTAGTCCCAGCTACTTGGACGGTCAAGGTGGGAGAATCACTTGAGCCCAGGAGTTCAAGGCTGCAGTGAGTCATGATTGTGCCACTGCACTCCAGCTTGAGCAACAAAGCAAAACCCAGACTCAAAAAAAAAAAAAAAAAAAAGAAAAAAAAAACCGGAAAAAAAAAAACTCCAAAAAAAAAAAAAAAAAAAAACACTGGGAAAAACTGCAGGTCACTGATTCACCTGGGCAAAGATTTCCTGAGTAATATCTCAGAAGCACAGGCAACCAGACCAAAAATGGACAAATGGGATTCCATCAAGTTGAAAAGCTTCTGCACAGCAAAGGAAGCAATCAACAAAGTGAAGAGACAACACATAGAGTGGGAGAATATATTTGCAAGCTATTCATCTGACAAGGGATTAATAACCAGAATATATAAAGAGCTCAAACAACTCAATAGGAAAAAAAATCAAATAATCCAATTAAAAAGTGTGCAAAAGATCTGAATGGACATTTCTCAAGAGGAAACATACAAGTGGCCAACAGGTATGTGAAAAACTGTACAACATCGTTAATCAACAGAGAAATGCAAATCAAAACTACAGTAAAATATCATCTCACTCTAGTTAAAATGTCTTTTATTCAAAAGACAGGCAATAATGAATGCTGGCAAGGATATGGAGAAAGGGGAACCCTTCTACACTGCTGGTGGAAATGTAAATTAGTACAACCACTACAGAGAACAGTATGAAAGTTTCTCAAAACACTCAAAAAAGAACTAACATATGATCCAGCAATCCCACTGCTAGGTATATATCTAAAAGAAAGGAAATCAGAAAGTATATGAAAGAGATATCTGCACTCTCATGTTTATTGCAGTACTATTCACAATAGCTAAGATGTGGGATCATACTAAGTATCCATGGATGGATGAATGACTAAAGAAAATGTGGTATATATAAACAATGGTATATTATTCAGCCATAAAAAAGAATGAAATCCTATCATCTGCAACAATATAGATGGGCCTGGAGGACATTATGTTATGTGAAATAAGCCAGGCATAGAAAGACAAATTTCCCATATTCTGATATGAGGGAGCTAAAAATTAAAATAGTTAAACTCATAAAGATAGAGAATAGAATGATGGTTAGCACAGCCTGGAAAGGGTAGTAAGGGAGGGGAGAAAACTCGGGATGGTTAATGGATATAAAAACAGTTAGAATGAATAAGATCTAATATTTGATAGCCCAACCAGGATGATTGTAGTCAACAATAATTTGTTGTATATTTTAAAATAACCAAAAGAGTGGAATTGGAGTGTTCCTAACACAAAGAAATGATACATGTGGTTGGGCATGGTAGCTCATGCCTATAATCCCAGTACTTTGGGAGGCTGAGGGAGGGGGATCACTTGAGGCCAGGAGTTCAAGACCAGCTTGAGCAACATAGTGAGACTCTGTTGCCACACAAATTTTTAAAATTAGCCAGATGTAGTGGTGTTTGCCTGTAGTCCTAGCTACTTGGGAGACTGAGGAGAGGGGATTGCTTATGCTCAGGAGTTTGAGGCTATAGTGAGCTGTGGTCATGCCATTGCTTTGCAGCCTGGGAAACAGAGTGAGATCCTGTATCAAAAAAAGAAAAAAAAATCCTTGAGGTGATGGATACCCTCAATTACCCTTATGTGATTATTATATATTAAATGCCTGTATCAAAACATCATGTGTACCCCATAAATATATACCTCACCTGTTATGTACCCATAACCATTAAAAATAAAAATAATT
Source organism: Theropithecus gelada (assembly GCF_003255815.1). Lineage (NCBI taxonomy): Eukaryota > Metazoa > Chordata > Mammalia > Primates > Cercopithecidae > Theropithecus > Theropithecus gelada. Next base: position 116,264,784 of record NC_037670.1, on the reverse strand, counting down.
ATTTAAAAGTTCAAATTGCTGAATTTTTTACATCAAAGCTCTGAAATAAACTATAAATAAATAATTTAGTTTTAGATGTATTTCATTTGTGCAGTTTATAGTTGGGTTTTGTTCTGTGATACAGGTTTTTTTTTTTCCTTAATGAGTGATTTTAGCCTATTCACACTTACTGATTCATAACATCAATTACCATAACTATATAATGCCCACACATTACTATTTCTTTAGTTGGTGTTAGCCAATACACTAGCCGTTAGCCACATGTGGCATTCACTACTTCAGATGTAACTAGTGTGACTGAGGAACTGAATTTTCATTTAAATTTAATTTTGATTAATTTAAATTTAAAAATTGATGCTACATTGTTGAGGGAAATTGAAGAAGATGTAAGTAAATAAAAAGATATCCTTGTTAATTAATTGAAACACTTCATATTCTGAAGATGGCAATACTTCTGAATTGATCTGCAGATTCAATTCAGTTGCTATCAGTATTCCAACATCCTTTTTTGTTTGTAGAAATGGACAAGCTAATCCCAAAATTTGTATGGAATCGCAAGGGATCCTAAATAGCCAAAACAATCTTGAAAAGGAAATACAAAATCAGAGGACTCATACATCCTAATTTCGGAATTTGCTACAAAGTTTCTGTAATCAAAAAAATATGCCTCTAGCACAAGGATAGACATACAAATCAACAGAATTAAATTAAAAGTCTGTAAATAAACCCATACATTTTTGGTCAATGGAGTTTTGAAAAGGATACCAAAACCATTCAATGGAGAAAGAATAGTGTTTTCACCAAATGATGCTGGGACAACTGAATATTTACATGCAAATGAATGAATTTGGACCTTAAACTCATATGAAATGCAAAAATTAATTCAAAAATGGATCCAAGACCCAAATGTAAGAGCTAACACTATAAAATCTTATAAAGGAAACATAGGTGTAAATTTTTCATAACCCTGAGTTAGGCAATTGTTTTTTTTAATAAGACACCAAAAATATAAATAACAGAAGAAAAAATAGATAAATTGGACTTCATCAAAATTAAAACCTTGCATTATCAAAGGATACCATCAAAAAATGAAAGAGTGACCCAGAGACTGGGAGAAAATTTTTGCAAGTCATATACAAAATCAGGGTCTAGTATTTAGAATATATAAAGAACTACAACTTAGCAACACAAATATAAATAACCCAATTTTAAAATGGGCAAAGAACTTGAATAAACATTTCTCCAAAGAAGATGCACAGTGGTCAAGAAGCACATGAAATGATACTCAACATCATTAGTCATTAGGGAAATGCAAAGTCAAACCACAGTAAGACACCACTTTATACCCACAGGGATAGCTATATCCAAAATCAACAAAACATAAGTATTGGTGAGGATGTGGAGAAGTTGCATTTCTGGTGGGGAAATATAAAGTGATGCAGTTGCTGTGGAAATCAGTTAGATAATTTCTCAAAGTTAAATACTGAATTACCGTGTGATTCTGAAATTCTACTCCTAGATATCAATTCTCTTTCCACCCAAGAGAACTGAAAACATATGGTCAGACAAAAACTTGTACATGAACATTCATTATTCTTAATAGCAAAAAGTGGACACAACGCAAGTGTTCATCAGTTGGTGAATAAATTAAAAATGTAGTGTATCCATACAATGGAGTATTACTCAGCCTTAAAATGGGGTGAAGCATTGATACCTACTACAACATGGATAAACCTTGAAAACAGTATAGGTGAAAGACATCAAGCACAAAAGAACCCAGATAGAAGACTGTTTCTGGCACATCTAGAGTTTCTGTTACTCTTCTCTGGAAATCTTTTGTCTCTCCTTTGGGCATTCTTGCTTTATATGTGAATTCCTTATATCTGTAAACTGTAATATAATGGGGAGCCGAGCAAGAAGACATGAGGCAGATGAGAACAGAGGTAGCCTTCACTGGGCTCGTGGGTGAGGTTTACCGGTCCTCTAGGAGGCAGGCCGAGGAAGTCGCACTCGGGGCGGGTATCGGGGGCCTTTTATAGGGTGAGGTAGGCGGGGTTTGTAGGTTTCAGTTTTCCTGAGTTAGGTTTCGATTTCTGAGGAATGACGTGTCCAGGAGCTTGCACAGAGGGGGGTTTTTTTGGCGGGCGCAGGCTTTTTTCGCGCGCTGAAAGTCTTAGCAGGAAGTGAAGGGTGGGAATTCCTAACAAAGGGCCTGCCATGCCAGGTGATACCACCATGTTGGGTCTAGATTCCTGCCTAACATTCCGACCTCTTTCTAATAAGAAAAAGGGGCGACGTATTCATCTGGCTGCTTCCTGCTGATATAGGCCGCTGTGGGGTTCTTTGGAGGTCGGAACTTGGGTATAGGAGTGGAGTAGCATCTGATTGAAAGTGACCCGGGAGACTCCTTTCATGCGGTCCTGGATGAAGCAGAGGACACAGGGAGCTGCGGGGGCAGTTAGATGTGGAGGCGCAGATCCTGTCCGGTTGCACCAGGAAGCATTGGGGATGGAACTGTTGAAGCCGGGATGGGGTGAGGTGGCTGAGACACTTGTGTGTGATGAGATCTGACAGTCGGTGAGAAGAGTAGACAGTAAGAGAATGTCCTAGGGTGAGCTTGAGGGCCTCCTTGGTAAGTTCTGTGGCAGCTGCCAGGGCTCGCAGACAAGGTTGCCAGCCCTGGACCGTGGGGTCTAACTGCTTGGAGAGATAGGCCACAGCCTGGTATGTGGATCCAACTGGCTGGGCTAGGAGGCCAGTAGCTACCTTTTGTGGCTCCTCGGAGAATAGATGAAAAGGCCGAAGGGGGTTGGGGGGAGAGAGAGCAGGGGCAGAAAGGAGACAGTCCTGAAGCTTCTCGAAAGAGTTGGCAACTAATGAGGGGTCGGACAGCGGTCCGGTGGGCACTTCCTTGGCAGCCTGGTAGAGGGGCTTGGCTAGGACCCCGAAGTTGGGAATCCAATGCCTGAAATACCCTACTAGTCCTAGGAAGGACAAGATCTCTTCCGCATCCTGAGGAGGCTGGAGAGTTTTGATGAGGCTTATGCTATCTGCCATGAGGCTTTTTGTAGTGGGATGTAAGGAGTATGCTTAGGTAGGTGACAGAAGGGGTGCAAAGCTGAGCCTTGGCCGGGGTAACCCGATAACCTCGGTCACCAAGAAAATTTTAAAGTGTAGCAGTATCCACAAGGGAGCTCTCCCAGGAGGGACTACATAGTAATAAGTCATCTACATATTGCAATAGTGTGCTGTGGGTAAGGGGACAGAGGCTAACATCCTGTGCCAGTGCCTGTCCGAAAAAATGGGGGCTATCTTGGAACCCTTGAGGCAGAACAGTCCAAGTCAGCTGGGAAGAAATATGAGTGTCTGGATCTTCCCATGTAAAGGCAAACAGAAAGTGACAGTCGGGGTGTAGGGGAATGGTGAAGAAGGCATCGTTTAGGTCAAGGACAGTAAAATGAGTGGTATTGGGGAATGCGTGAGAGAAGTGTATATGGGTTAGGAACAACTGGAAAGGTGGGGACTACTGCCTCATTGATGAGGTGTAGATCCTGCACGAGGCGGTAGGCCCCGGAGCTTTTCCGTACAGGCAGGATAGGAGTATTGCATGGTGAGTTGGCAGGGACTAGAATGTGCTGCTGGAGCAGGCACATGATGATGGGTTTTAGTCCCTGTCAGTGTTCAAGGGAGGTAGGGAACTGGGGTCTACAGGGAAACTTGGAGGGATCCTTCAGCTGGATGCAGACTGGAGTATGGTGCTGGGCAATGATCGGGGTAGAGGTGTCCAACACCTTAGGGTTAATGGGGACTAGAAACGGGAGTGGGGGGTCAGCCTGGTGGGGTTTATCAGGCGGGAGGAGGGGAAAGAAGAACGCAAGGTGCGGGGAGGGGTTGGGCTGGAAGTGAACTGAGGCCCCTAGCTTGGAGAGGAGATCTCGTCCTAACAAGGGGACTTGGGCACAAAGGAATGATAAGAAATGAGTGCGAGAAGAGGGAGCCATCCAGGCGGCAAGACAGGGGAGGAGTCTGGCGGTAGGTGGAGGGAGTGCCATCAATTCCCATGACCGTGACAGCGGAGGGATGGCTGGGGCCACTGAAGGAAGGCAAAACAGAGTAGGTGGCCCCCGTATCCATAAGGAAGGATATGGACTTATCTGCTACCTGGAGCATAACCCTGGGCTTGGCGAGAGTAAGAGGGGTTCCCGAGTCTGGGCCTCTTCAATCTTCGTCGGTGTCGAAGAGCTGGAAGATGCCTCTAGTACCTGGAGGAGGGTTGTCACGTAGAGGCGTAGCGACCATCTTCAGGTTGGGGCAGTTTGACTTCCAATGGCCTATCTGCCGACAGCTTGGACAGGGGCAAGTTGGCTCCTTAGGGTTGGGGCACTGCTTGGCCCAGTGGCCTTTGTTGCCACACTTGAAGCAGGCACCAGGTGGCACTCGGGGAGTACCTCCTCTCTGAGAGCTCCTGGAGCCAGCCGGCCTCAGGGCTGCTACCAAGGCCTGGGTTTGGAGTTGTACCTTCTGTTTTAGCCTGGCCTGTCACTGGGCCTCAGCTGCTTCCTCCCTGGAGTTGTAGACCTTGAAGGCCAGTTTGACTAAATCCTGGATGGGAGTTTGAGGGCCGTCCTCCACCTTTTTAAATATTTTCCGGATATCCAGAGCTGACTAAGAAATAAAGTACGTAGCCAAGATGGTTCCTCCTGCGGGGGAGGCAGGGTCAAGGCGGGTGTACTGAATGAGTGCCTCTGTCAGTCAGTTAAGAAAAATGGCCGGATTTTCATCTGAGTCTTGGACTACCTCCTTTAATTTATTAAAGTTGACCAACTTATTGGAGGCTGCCTGCATGCCGGCAAGAAGGCACTGGACCATCATGTCTCGGCGGCGGCGGCCTGCCTGCCCAACCTGGTGGTCCGAGCCGGCCTCGGCTGAGAGCACCACCTCGGTGCCTACTGGCATGGCCGGGTCAGTTAAATGAACCTGGTCAGCATGTTGCCTGGCTGCTGCTAGGATACCTCCCATTCCTCAGGGGACAGAGTTGAGGTCATAACAACATGTAGATGATGCCAGGTGAGGTCATACGCCTGGCATAGGTATCTGAACTCTTTGATATACAGAGTGGGGTTGGCCGAGAAAGAGCCTACATGCTCTTCAATCTTAGGTCTGCCAGCAAAAACAGTACATGGACCCGGACCACTCCTTTGGTGCCTGCCACTTCCCACAAGGGGCACAGGAGGTTGGTCCTGGACCGGGTATGGGCTGAGACAGGCAAGGAGGAGGAGGAGGCAGGAGAGACAGGATCCGTCAGGTTTGGTGGGGACACAGGAGGAGTGGACAGAAGGGGTGGCGCCGATGAGGATGGAGACGACGACGGGTCAGAGTAAGGGGGAGGTTGAGCAGGGGACTGAAGGGGGGACAGGGAAAGAGTATTAGGGGGCTCAGAGAAAGAGGAGGAATCGTCCTTCTCCTTGCTTGAGGGAGTAGATTTCGCGAGCAAGACCTGGGCCAACGAACATCAGGCTCAGAGGTCTGGGCAGGAACACAAGTCCTAAAAGGCCTGACCATAGGGTACCTCGGACCATTTGCCTAGCCTCTTGCAAAACTTGGTCAGATGTGTGAGGATATTAAAGTCTAGAGTGCCTTCTGCAGGCCACTGAGACTGATTATCTAATTTATACTGCGGCCATGCCACTGTGCAGAAGAAAATAAGCCGCTTTCGTTTTAGGTCTTGGCTGAGACCTAAAGCCTGGAAATTAGCCAAGAGGCACCCCAGAGGGGATTTTGGGTCTGGTTTGGACTGGGCAGTCCGGAGGCAACGGGAGCATCCTCCCACTGCCACGCAGAGTGCAGGGTATGGCGGCTTCCGGAGAGGTTGGACGTCTCCTAGTCCCTGGTGCCGAGGTCACAAGTGACGAACGGGGGAGGCCCTGACATGGCCACATTTTCAGGCAGGGACTCCCGGAGCCTGCAGGACGGGGGAAAACTTACCCAGCAGTGATCGAATTGAGTCTCGGATTTGGCGAAACGGCTCCTGGCTCGGAGAGGAGGTCCTGGCTCTGGGAGAGGAGAGCCTGCCGGAACCGGCAGGGGTCTAGGGAGGGGTCTCCTCCCGGGTTTCAGCACCAGTGTAATGTAATGGGGAGCCGAGCAAGAAGACACAAGGCAGATGAGAACAGAGGTAGCCTTCATTGGGCTCGTGGGCGAGGTTCACCAGTCCTCTAGGAGGAGGGCCGAGGAAGTCGCACTTGGGGCGGGTATCGGGGACTTTTTATAGGGCGAGGTAGGTGGGGTTTATAGGTTTCGGTTTTCCTGAGTTAAGTTTTGATTTCTGAGGAATGACGTGTCCAGGAGCTTGCACAGAGCAGGGGTTTTTTGGCGGGCGCGGGCTTTTTTCGCACGCTGAGAGTCTTAGCAGGAAGTGAAGGGCGGGAAGTCCTAACAAAGGGCCTGCCATGTCGGGTGATACTGCCATGTTGGGTCTAGATTCCTGCCTAACATAAACCTCACTTGAACTTCTGTAGTATCTCCAGGGTTGGTTTCCAAGAGGGATTCAGCAGCCTATGCTAACTTGCCTTTTTTTTTTTTTTCCAGGAAGCTAAAATCTTTATAATATCATTATAATTCTGTATTTAGTACTGAATATTTTCAAATTTGTTCACCATAGCTTGCAAATATAAAAGTGTTTAAGAATCAAGTTGGAACATATTTTTAACTTTTTTAACAATTTTGATATTCCCAGTTCTGATAGTATCAGCAGTGATGAGGAGGAGCTAAGGACTTTGGGAAGCAGTGGTAGTGAAAGCAGTACTCCAGAGAATGTCGGACCTCCTTTCCTCATGGATGAGAACAGTTGGTTCAACAAGTGTAAGAGA